>NC_077228.1:65168160-65468160 GCF_027887165.1 Monodelphis domestica | reverse complement strand
ATTATTAAAAGAAATTTTAAAAAGTTTTAATTTAAAAATAATTTTTAAAAATCTTTTAAATCTTTTTTCTTACTGATTTTGAATTAAAAAAAATTTTAAAGATCTCATTATAGAGATCCATATTTTGTTTATTGATTAGCATAGAAATTCTTTTCCTGGATTAAGATTTCAGAGAGTCCATGAACTTGGATGGGAAAAGGATATATCATTATTTTCACAAACTGAAATTTAGCATTTCCTTAAATTATGGATATAAGCAACAAATCACATTTACATTAGCAGTACCTGTGATATTACCAATACAAATAACAAAGACTCAGACCACGCCCATCATTCACTAAGCAATCTAGTCAGAGGAAAGAGTTCCACTAGCTCTGGGAAAGATCAGCCAAGGAATGGGGCAGCAATGGATAGTCTTATAACTGATTGTCATCAGCTCTGGTGTGCTTGCCTCTCTTCTCCAAACAATGTCCTTCAAGACCAGGCTAGACCCCATCCATGTCTTCCATGAAATTTCCCCAGTTGTCCCAGATTTCATTATCTCTCCTTTCTTGGAACTCTGATTCTTTCCCATTCATTTTAGCACCGAGTCATACACTATCATCGACATCATTTGTGTATATAATATAATCGTACATCATATATAAGGAATCGCAAAGATGACCTGACATTCCCAATGAAATCCCAAGGAATGACGCTCTCGGGGCCAGGATGAATGACATCGTGGCAGCAAAAACCCTACCCTGGATCTTTACCAGGAACTCAAATTCTTGGGTTTTAATCCCAAATGTTGCTTCTAGGCCGTACTCATATATATATGAATGATATGATATGATATGATACAAAATCACTAATGGATAGTGAGTTTGTTGTGTTTCCCCAAAGATACTGTAAACTCTTTAAGGACAGCGATCTGGGTCCTGCTGGAAGCATCTAGCACAGCTCCTTCTCTGTATTTGCCTCAATTCAAAAGCCCTTAATTGATGCTTAGTAAATATCTGTCAATTGCTCCATCCATTGGATCCATTATCTTGCTTTGAATCCCCAACACTCAGCTCAAAGCCTGGTACTGCCCATAGGTGCTTAATAAATGTGTATTGAATGATAGATTCAGCACGTGCTCAGCAAATATTGTTTTGTGAGTGGCTTTTGTCTAGCTTCAGCTTTTCTGAACTTGACTAAGTATTTAAAGAAAAAGGATTTGCATAAATCTGCATGTCCTAGATTCAGGCTTTTCCTCCCTAATTGTGTGCTAGAAGAGAGGTAAAAGAGTAACTAATTTCTCAGTTCTTTTCACTTGCATAAGATGCCAAACTGTTTGAATAGCAGCTTCCAGCAGTGTTTGGTTCTGTTGTTTGCTCGAATTACTTGGAGTTTGTTTTTTCATACCCTCAGAACAAAACCTTTCTACTGGAAGAACTTGGGAGCAGTGTGTGACTTCAAAATATCTGACTTACAAACAGTCACTTGTGTTCCCCCTTCGCCCACCCTTCCAACTAGAGAAGCCATCGTGAGAAAAACCTCCAACTTTTAGAAAATTGTGATTTCTTAAGTGGAAGAAAGGAAGAATGTGTGAAAAGCAGCACTAGTTTAGCAAGACTGATGGGGGTGTTTGTTTTCAACCCAGATTCCTATAAAGGGCCCAAAATGTATTGCTCCCCACTGCCTGAAATCATTCGTTTCAGTTTATTTTATTTTTGGTTTTGGTGATAGATCTGGGATTTCTTCCATAGAGGGAACAGTTGGAGAGGAATTTCCCTCCACTGGTACAAATAGTCTTAGCAAATAGCCTAGCAGCTGATTGTCTTAGTGATTGCCTGGATCACTGAGGTATAAGTGACTTGCCCAAGATAGCCCAGGGAGAATTCATTTGAGTCTGACTCTAACTGATCTTGACTGAGGCTGGTTCTCCATCCATTGTCATATAGCTGTCTTTTTAACAGATTAAAATGCCTTAACTTCATCAGTTGGAGGCTTTGGATTAAGTTACAACGTTGTTTTTAAACAAGGGTATCTCTATGTACTAAAGATTTCTCTAAAGGTTAACAGGTATCTATCATGTCTCAATGTGATTTTATTATTCAGATTCTTTTTACTCTTAACATCCTCCTGAAACTTGAACCTTCAAGGATTTTTTTTTTTAATTGGCAGAGTGAATAGGAAACTGGGTTTGGATTCAGAAAGTCCTCAGTTCAAATCCAGTCACAGATACTTCTTAGTTTTATGGCCCTGGGCAAATCACTTAACCTCTATTTGCCTCAGTTTCTTCAACTGTAAAATGGGAGTAACAATGGTACCTACCTCTCAAGGTTGATGTGAGAATAAAATGAGATAATATTTGTAAAGTGTTTAGACCAAAGAGCCTTGTCCAAAGTAGGGGCTATATAAATGCTAAGGTAGGAGGAGGAGGAAGAGCAGTGGTAGCAGTAGTAGGAGTGTCAGTAGTAGTGGCAGTAATGGTGGTAGTAGTAGAGGTAGTGGTAGTGGTAGTAGTAGTAATAGTGGTGGTGGTGGTAGTAGCAGTGACAGTAGTAGTGGTAGTAGTAGTGGTGGTAGTGGTAATAATAGTGGTAGTAGTAGTAGTGGTGGTAGCAGTGACAGTAGTAGTGGTAGTAGTAGTGGTGGTAGTGGTAATAATAGTGGTAGTAGTAGTAGTGGTAGTAGTAGTGGTAGTAGTAGTAGTAGTAGTAGTAGTAGTAGTAGTAGTAGTAGTAGTAAAGCAAAAGATGCCTGCCTATATCCCAAAGCATAAGAAGTTTGGGGGCAGCATGTAGAGAGGAGATATTTACCAGGGAAATGGAGTTGGTGGATTCCAAAGATGAATTCTACCTGTTTTGAAAATTTGCTCTGGATTGGACCTATAGCAGAAAAGGGGGAAGAAGTTCTCCTTATTTTTCTTTTCTGGAACTTTATCCCCCAAATTGAGAACTCATATTGGTGCCAGGGAGACAATGATGGGAACAATAAATTTGGAGTCAAAGAGCCTGGGTTTGATTCCTAGTTCTGCCACTCACTCATATGAGAACTTATAGATCACTTTAGTTCTTTAGGTCTCAGTTTCCTCATTGGTAAAATGAATGGGTTAGATAAAATGTATGGTCCAAAACATTTTTGTCAATGGAAAAAATGCATTCTGAGTTCTAAGTGACTGATTTACAGATTTGTGAAGTGAGTGCTAGATATTATCCTCTAGTTAAAATCCTTTTATCTTGGCTCCAAAATTTATCAGACTAACAGAAAATTTGTCTTATTAGTCACTCATACTCAGAGAAAAAATAACAACAGAAGCAAAAATGTTTATTCTGTTGTTGTCCAAAGACTTTTCTTTTGAGGTTCTACAATCCAGCCATTGGGTCTGATGTGCTTTGGAGCAAGTTGTGGTTCAGTCATTTCTGACTCTTCGTGACCCCATTTAAGATTTCCTTGGCAAAAATACTGGAGTTGTTTGCCATTCCCTTCTCAGCTCATTTTATAGATGAAGAAAATGAGGCAAACAGGACAATTGACTTACCCAGGGTCTGTAAGTGTCTTGTAAGTGTATGAGATCACATTTGAACTCAGGTCTTCCTGACTCCAGGCATGGCACTCTATCCACATCAACCTTTAGCTGCTCTTTCAGAACAATGCCCTCCTCCTTTGTAACATATTGCTTTTTCCCTTCCCCTACCCTATAGCAATTGAGATTTATAACAAAGTGTCTAGCCCATGGTGGACATTTAATAAATGTTTATTGACTGACTCAAAAAAGATGGTAACTTGGATGATAAGCATCACTACTTTAATTCGGAAACCTAGGATCTGTAACAAAAACCAACAACAGGGAAGTTGCCCTGTGCCTCAGACAAGACAACTTTGGAGTATCCCTGACTAGAGGAAGAGAAATATCCATGTTCAGAGACAAAGAGAAAAGCAAACCTTCACTCCCCAAGACTTACCAGCTCACTCCCAATTTCTTTTAAAGATTCTCAAATCCCTTCTCTAAGTTTTCAGTTTTATATTCAATGCAAGTAGGAATATTTTCCAAACAAAGATAGAATTTAGTCAAGTGGACATGATAGGATTTATTTTCTTTTCATTCTAAGCTGTTACAAATGTGATTGTACATCTCAACATAGCTTTTCTATTTTGTTTTTGTTATTGAAAAGCCACAAAATAAATATATTTCTATTTTAATTGAAATGATAAAATTGCTTATATTTCCTTTTTTTCTTTTCTTTTCTTTTCTTTTCTTTAGAAAAGGAGACAACGTATTTGAGTCCTGCAGAGATCCTAGTAACTTTCAAGGATGGAGAATGTAGACCAAGAGCAAGGACATCTTGGCCCTTACCAGTGGTGTAAGCAGTGCAACTTGTAAACCTTAAAATTTCTTAGACTTATAAATGTTGGAAATGTCTTTTAAAGTGATTTCCTTGTCACAAACTAACAATTGGCATAAGGATCCTCCCTTCAGTCAGTCACTGGGTAGAAAGACAATCATAGACTCTTGAATGCCTAAGATATGTGGATGGTGCTTAATACCCAATTTAAATATAATGGTTTCTGGGTCATTAGAATCAAAATAATCAACCTAATCATAATAGGTTATATTTATGTAGCACTGATTATGTACCAGGAGTGCTCTCGGATACTTTACAAATATTATCTCATTTGATCCCCATGACAACCCTGGGAGATAGGTGCTATTATTATCCCACTTTAAAGATGAGGAAACTGAGGCAAACAGAAGCTGAGTCACTTTCCCAGCATCCTAAGAAGTGACTTTCTGAGGTTAGATTTGGACTCAGATCTCCCTAATTCCAAGTCTAGTACTTTTTGTCTCCTAGTTGCCCTTTTCTAAACAAAGAAGCATATTCAAGGGTCTAGGGAAATTCTCATTTTATAAAAAAACTTTCTGTTTTCATGCATGTTGATCACATGTTTTATCTACCCCAAAAGCTCGAAATGTCCTGAAGGAAGCTTACTTTTCCTTGTTCATATCAATGTCTTGGTATATATAATATATAATAATATAGATAGACATAATAGAAAATACTGATTTGACAAGCAGAAACATCTAAACTATATTATAGTGACTTTCACAGTATTAGGGCAAGTAATATTATATAAGTGACTGAGCCTTTTTCTCTAATAGTAATAATAATGATAATAATTAGCATTTACATAGTATAAAATACTTTACATATGTTATTTCATGCATATAACATAAAAAGCTATATTGATGAACTCTTCTGATCCTTTCTATAGCTCTGTGAGATAGGCAGTACATCTTTTATTAAGGCCACTTCATAGATAAGGAAACTGAGGCTTAACTGCAGGTATAATAGTTCAATTATTTAGCACCTCAAGGTTTACTAAAGTATATTCCTCTCAACAGTCATATATGGAAGGGGGTACAAATATTATTATTCCCACTTTATAGATGAGGAAACTGATGCTCAGCTGCAGGTATGATAGCTCAATTATACAGCACCTCAAGGTTTACTAAAGTATATTCCTCTCAACAATCATATAGATTAGGGGGTGGCAAATATTATTCCCATTTTATAGATGAGGAGACTGAAACTGGAAGAGATGAGTCATACCACAGAACTAGTCTCAAACCCACATATTCTGACTTCAAAGCCAGTGTTTTGTTTCCACTGTGGCTCAGTGAGCAGACTTTGGTAACTTTCCCAATAGAAAAGCTCAGTGAGAAGGTGAGTAGCCCTTGCTCACTTTCAAAGCCAAACACAGCTGAGAGCTGCTTCTGCAAGGAGTGAAAAAGGAATATTGTGACATTCATTGAATTACTCGTGATGTACTTAATTATGGGACGGAAAGCTTTGCTGGAGCATAACCACATCACCCCCTTGAGTGTGCTTGTTCTACGTTCCGCAAATGATTCGACATAAAATAAACAACAGTCGACTGTGAATTATGAAGCTATAATTCCATCAAGGGGGCCGTGGTGATGTCATAAACCATGGGAGCAAAGCTCAAGTCGCCCAAAAAATCCCAGATGGGCTTTCGAGATCTGTAACTCACCAGTTGTCCCTGTAGAATTTAGTTCTCTGAAGGAAAAAGAACAACAATTTATCCCTTCCTATAAAGGATTCTCTTTTTTTTTTCTCCCTCCAGGTCTTCCCAAACACCCTATCTGTATTTCTATAAAGGCATGTGGCTTCATGGAGAGGTAAATAGATGATCAATGAGAAAATCATTTTTTTCTCTATGGCATGAATTGCATCTACTTCATTAGAAAGCAAGCAAGCCAGCTGCCTAATGGAAAATCCATTTAGGATAAGAGGGTGGTGCTGACCTTAAATGGGATATTGAAAGCTAAGCTTTAGTTTTTGCCAAGACCAGCTCCAAGCACTAATGAAACAATTTTCATTCTCTTGAAACTTGGTAAACTTTATAAAATGGCCTGGATTGGACCCATAAAGGCAATATCCCCGTAGGGTTAGTGACTGAAAATGGGTAAAGTGAAATTGTTGCTGGCCCAGACTGTCTCTAACATGGAAAGAAAATGAAACTACATAAATGTGGGAAGACACATTTTCAGGCACTTTCCAAACCATGTGAATAATCCTTCATATCACAGGGGAAGAAGCCATTCCCATTCTTTTTCTCATTGTTGTTGTTGCTGTTGTTGTTGAGTTGTGTCCAACTCTTTCTGACCCCATTGACAAAGATACTGGAGTACTTTGTCACTTTCTTCTCCAGCTCACTGAAACTGAGGCAATAAGTGACTTTCCCAGGGGCACACAGCTAGTAAGTGGCTGAGGTCTAAAGACTTGAACTCATGAAGATGAATCTTCCTGACTCCAGCCTTAGTACTCTAACATTGTGCCACTGCACTCTTTTTCTCCTAGGAACATTGGAGAAAAATATCTTGCCTCCCTCTCCCCACCCTCATTTAGGTTCTCCCCAGGTTCACCTTCATTGTTTTCAATTGTCTTTCCATCGTTCGATGCACATATCTAAAAATTTGAGGTTCACTCAATCCTAGGTGATACAGCAGATAGAGTAGTAGAACTGGATTCATAGACACTTGAGTTTAAATATGGCCTCAGGCACTTAACTGGCTACATGGTCTTGGCAGCTATTGTTCAGTTATTCAGGCATGTGGCAACCCTTCATGACCCCATTTGGGATTTTTGTGTCAAAGATGCTGGAGTGGTCTGAGGCAACCAGTATTAAGTGACTTGTCCAGGGTCACATATCTAGTAAATATTTAAGACTAAATTTGAACTCACATCTTCCTAACTCCAGGACAGGAATTCTTTTTTAAAATTTATTTAATTAATTAATTTAAGATATTTTTCCACAGCTACATGATTTATGTTCTTTCTCTCCCCTCCTTCCCCTCTTCCCAGGGCCAATGAGCAATTCCACTGGGTTTTACACATATCATTGATCAAGAGCTATTTCCATATTATTACTATTTGCAATAGTGATCATTTAAAGTCAATATTCCCAATCATACCCCCATCAAACCATACATTTTCATCTGCACTTCTACTCCCACAGTTCTTTCTCTGGATGTGGATAGTTCAAGACAGGAATTCTATCCAACTAGAGCCATCTAGTTGTCCTAGGGTGATGCTGGGCAAGTTGCAAAACCTCTAATTGCCACAAGTTCCTGATTATAAAATGGGGATTATAATAGCACTTATTCCCCAGAGTTGTATGGTTAAAATAAAATAAGATTTCTAAAGTTCTTTGCAAAATCTCAAAGGGCTTTATAAGATTAGTGATTATTGAATAATTAAGGCTACATGATCTGCAAATGATTTAAAAAAAAACAACTGTGGGGGGTGAAGCTTTACATCTCTTAAAAGAGATTGGGATGATGTCATCAAACTGAGGGGCAATGGTCAAGTCATCTGAAATAATACAGTTTAGAGACCTGTGACTCAACTGGCTAGGCACACGAGACATCAAAAGGCAACGTTATGCTTTGTCCCTGCCTTCAAGAAACTCACATCTATTTAAGAAGTATATGCAAAGATGGAAAAAAATTCACCAGGTCCCATTATTGGCAACAGAGAAACTGGAAAATTTTGTCCAGGCAACTCAATTCATAAGTGACTTGGCCAGATAAGGCTCTGACTACTCATGATTAGATTCATTTTGGGGAAGCATCACTCTTCACCACATGGGGCTCAAAAGTTCTCCAGTTTCCCCTTCTCATGATCCATCAATCCCTCCTTTGATCTGGGAGAAACTAGACTTCAAATCGTTCCTTTGCTGAGAAGAAGCTTTGGTATGGATGCTTGTTAATTCATGGTGAATTGAAAAAGGCTCTTTGCAAAGCAGGAAAAAAAAAACAATATAAACCTAAGCAATTTTTATTTTAATGTAGTGACCATTGACAAGTCGCTTTTCTTCTGCAGGTCTCTGTTTCTTTACTTGAAATTTAAATGATTATCTCTGTCCCTGTAACGCTAAGGTTCCTGCCAGTGCTATATCTATAATCCTATGAGAAGTAACAAAGCATCTCCTACACATACACATTGGGCATCTAGGTGGCACAATAGATAGTGTGCCAGGCCAGGAGCCAGGAAAATCTGCATTCAAATCTGGCCTCAGACATTGACTAGCTGTGTAATCCTGGGCAAGTCACTTAAAACAGGTTTGCCTCGATTTCCTCATCTGAAAAAATGAGCTAGAGAAAGAAATGTTAAACCACTCCAGCATCTAGGTCGAAACGCAACTGAACAATAAGACATATACATCAGGTATTTCATTGATAAATGTCAAATGTGTGAGGGAGACCAATAACAAGTGCCCAGAGAGCTTATAATTTTTTAAAAAGAAAAATTACATTAAAAAATGATAGGACAGTTCCAAGGTCTAGAAAAGAACATTGGGAATTAGAGGGAAGAAGAAAGTAAGCTCTTGGAGGATGGGGACTGTATTTATGTTTATTTTATTCCCCCATTCAGGGCAGGACACATGGAATGAAGAGAATTGCTAGTGGCACTAAAAATTTAAGTGATAGAGCCTGATATAAGTTTTTAAGATATTTAAGTTATACAGCCTGTATATGAAAAAAGCAGGAACTAAACTTGCATCCTTCTGATTTAGAAGCTAGATCTCTCTCTAGTACCTCATGTTATCTTTCATATAAGACCAATGTTTAACATCCAAATGCTTAAGCCTATTGGATTTTAACACACATATGCACACACATACAAAAACTGTAATATTTCCCCCAAATTGTCAGTATATAACTTTGCTCATTGAATCCTAATAAAATAAGACATATACCTAAGTACATACAAAAAGTAACTGTCAAGGCTCTCGTGTGGAATTATGTCACAATTTAGAGTTGTCTGCTGTTTTCAGGATACCACCTAAATCAAACCAGCACAACTTGAGATAGCCTTCAGAGGTCCAAGTAGTCAATAAAGATGCAAAATTGAGACTGTGCAAGATAAAGATCATTTGTTCACTTCAACATAAAAATACTTCCACCTCTACTGGAACACTATTCTTAAAAGTGGCACAATAAGGAAAAATCAGTAAGTTGATCAGGCAATAAATATTTAATAAGTTCCTACTATGTGCCAGGTACTGTGCTAAGCATTAAAGATAAAAAGAAAGGCATCCCCCAAAAGGTTTCTATTCTCAAGGATTTTTTTTAAATTAAGCACCTACTATGTGTCAGGCATTGTGCTAAGCATTGAATATTAAAAAAAGAAAGACTTCCCCCAAAAGGTTTCTATGCTCAAGGATTTTTTTTTATTAAGGACCTACTATGTGCCGGGTATTGTGCTAAGAATTGAAGATGAAAAGAAAAAGAAAGTGCCTATTTTCAAGGTGGTTTAGAGTCTATTGGAGGAGTACAGTGGAAAATGAAAATATTCTGGTATCATTTAAAATGTAAAAGCAGTGTATTACTATTTTGGACCAAAGAAAAGGATCCTTGCCTTTATATCAACTGAATAAAAATCTAAGAATACTTTCGATCTGATCTCCACTGAACAAGATGAGAATAATAATTATAATAATGTAATAATTATAACAAAAATGAAAAGTAGAAGATTATCGATACGATGATGGATTTAGAGCTGAAAGTGACCTTAGAGATCATCTATGTATGTTAGGATAATCTGAGATTCAGGAAGATCTGTCTGCTTCTGACATATACTGGCTATGTGACCATAGACAAATTATCTCCCTTCTCAGGTTTCCAGGCAACTTTCTAAAATTATAAATTCCAGAGAAGTTGCCAATCTATATTCATAGTGAAAGTTTGCACACATGGATGAAATCACAGATCCAGAACCCACCCAACTATTCCCCAAAATATAGATGGATAAATAATCCCATATATGTGTGAAATATATATATATGTGTGTGTGTATATGGGCATTTAAACATGTATATATAAAATATTTCTCCGAAGTCCAAAACTCTTTTTGAGACATACTATGTATAAAATAAATCTATGCTACATTCATAGGATATATTTAAAACTCATATATTACATCTTTTTTTTCTTCTTATAATATTCCTACAATGTACAAAAAATGCAAGGCATTGCTGCTATTTTGATAATGGAAGAACTTAACAGATAGTCATGCTTTCTGCCTTTCTTTAAAGCCATTTTTGTAATCCTTCTCAATTTTCTATAATACTTTGGTTCTCCCTTTGACTCCTGTCATACACTACCTTATATTAGACTTATTTATGTATATTTTATATACTTTCCCAGCAGAATTTAAGTACCTTGATGAAAGAGGTGATTCTTTTAATTTTTTTTCCTTTTCATCCCCAGTATACCTAGCACAATGCCTTAGACATAGTAGGCTCTTAGTAGGAATTTAAAGTAGAGTATAGGTACATAGCAGGACCTTCTTAGCACTTATTTGATTTGAAATGCATTAAAATCACACAGTACAAAGTGGCAAGTGAGTCTCCTGATGCTTTACTTTTATATGCTTTCTGTTAGACTATTATGCTTTTCAAGGAGATACTATAGTCACAAAACTGATCAGAACTTTTGCTAGGGCATTATCCTTAAAAAAAATCATACAGGGAAAAAATGACCTGCTGGGATATTAAAAATGAATTCCTAACTGCCTGAAATGTAATAGGCAGAAAAAAAAATCTTGGAAAATAATGTCTGTCCAAAAATTGAAGAATAAATCAAATTTGATAAACGAATATAAACAAATTATAGCATATTAATGTAATAAAATGTTATGGTACTATAAAAATGTTAAATATGAAAATCACAATGAAATAATCATAGACATATAAACTGATGCAAACTGAGATCTATATAACAGCACATTGACTAAAACTGCTTGCCGCCACCTAGCCATAGATACATTCTGTATAGCTTTCTCTTAATTACCCAGACCTGTAATTTCATCAGTAGAGGAAATGACTGTGGAAGAATTTCCTTTATTAACATTATCAACACTTTGTCAGCTTTTATAGTTTCCTCTCCCTCTCCCTCTCACTCTTTCCTTCCCTCTCTCTCTCTCCTCTCTCTCTCTCTCTCTCTCTCTCTCTCTCTCTCTCTCTCTCTCTCTCTCTCTCTCTCTCTCTCTCTCTCTCTCTCTCTCTATCTCTCTGCCTCCCTCCCTCCCTCCCTCCCTCCCTCCCTCCCTCCCTCCCTTCCCTCCTTCCACCCTCCTTCTCTGTCTGTCTCTATCTCTGTCTCCGTGTTTATAGCAAACACACACAAATATTTCAGCGGCCGTACTATAGTAGAAACTAGGATAGAATACTGGGCTTGGAGTCTGAAAGACCTGAGCTTGAAGCCTACCTGAGACAGATACTTAATAGTTGGGTAGCCCTGTGCCAATTAACTTTTCTGTACCTTGATTTCCTCATTTGCAAAATGAGAGGGTTAAACTCTGTAGTCTCTTTGAATTCTAAATCCATACTCCTATTTCAGAGACTAGTTAATTGACACATTAATTTTTTTCTTGTTTGTTCATTTGTTTTATTCTATTTTGTTAAATACTAAGCATTCATGTAAGATTGTATTTTATTTGAATATTGGTTTTGGTCATGGTTCTTATGTTTATAATAAAAGTTAAATTTAAATTAAAAGCTTCCTTTAATAAATTCTTGTTCTTAGGCTTTGAATGGTGACAAAATGATCTATCGATTGAATCAGATGATTATGGTAGAGATGAAAGGCCTGAAAAAATAGTAAACCATTAATTTGCATTAATTAACTGAATAGTTCAATCCATAGCTTTGGTGGGTAGCTCCTTTGAGCATAGTCTGAGTTTGTGGGAGATTGACTACTCTAACTCTGAATTCTTCAAAGCTAAATGTGCCAGAAATTCAATAGACACTGATAACACCCTAAGGTTAGGAGAATTGGGGGTATAAAAAAGAAAGGAAGGGCTGTTCTAGATCATCTGACCCAATCCTCTCATTTTACAGATGAGAAAACTGAGGCCCAGCAGTTCTCAGGCACTAAGCATCAGAACTAGAGGTCGAACCCACATTCCCTGACTATCCATTTATGCCTTTCCTTTATGCCATATTGCCTTTCCCAAGAGGAAAAATGGTCTGTTAAATCCTAAGGAATGAATAAATTTTCACACATACTCATACACACACAAAGGAAAAACTTCAATGCTGAAGAAGGAAAGAACTGGAATGGCAAAAGTGGGCAATTATATGACTTTTTGATTCCCTTGTCAGAAGGGATTCATTCAGTCCCTGAAATATGCCCAGCAAAACTGCACATTTCAGTTTCTTGATTAATGAATTAAATTACATTTTATTTCTTAAATGTGTTGAGGGTTCAGACCATGGTCTTCCACCCATCTTGAGGGTTAGAATTATTGCACAACACATCTGGTTATAGACAAAGATCTCACTGGGTGGTTCTATTTTCCCATCTTTAGAAACAAGCATTAAGGAGTACTTTGCAACTTTTTTATCCCCTCTAGTGAATTTTTTATGCTAAAAATATCACCATCATCTTATTTATTTTAATTATTTTTCATGAACTGGAAAGGAGGAAGAGATGGAATCATCAAAATTATGGCTACTTGGTGCTTTTTTAGCTTTGCATATCTTTTCATTTTAATTAAAATTCCTTTCCTGATTAACCTCCATAAAACCAAACTAGTCAATGTCTTCATGAATCAGCTGCCTAAAAGAGAACGTTCTAAATATATTGAAATTCCTTTGAAAAAACTCCTTAAACTGAGATGGTTAGAAACATTCATTATAAAGTAGTTAACATTATTTCCTTTTATAAGTAGATCATTTGAATGGGTTACCACACCCTCTGGCTCCACACATAATTTCTTACTCTCTGCTTAGGAGACAGACATATTACTGGCTTATTATGAAGCCCAGTCCTGTATGTTCATTTTCCTGATGTTACAAACAGGATAGTAATATTAATGATTGATATTTACATAGTATTTTCGTGTTTGCAAATATTCAACACTCATTCTCTCATTTGATTCTTTAAATGCAATCTTGTGAAGTTTTATATATGTGTGTGTGTGTGTGTGTGTGTGTGTGTGTGTATGTATATATAGTCATCCTGATTTAATAGAGAGGAAGTCTCATCAAGGTTGACTTGCTCAGGGTCACTGAGCTACTAAGTGTCTGATTAGGAATTCAAACCTAGATCTTCTGAACTTCAGGTCCAATACTTTAAATACCACACCACCTTACATCATTATTTTCTTTCATTTCTTGGCATCTACAGTTCTCCACTGAAGTTCTCTTTTCATGTCTCGCTAATTCCATATATGTAAATGACCCTATGTTCTAGAAGCTAGGTCAGGCTAATTTGGACAGATATATCCTGCCATAATGGAAGGGCTTCGGACAAGGGTCCAGCGAGAAACTCTTTGTCTGCCCTCCAAAGACTAGTGAGCAAGGTTCTTTGCAGGTGGCTCCAATATTATTACTTGTCTGGTTATCACATCTTATGAAGCCACCTTTGACTTCCTAAAGATGAAGGACTCACCAGAGGAAGAGATTCTCACATCAGAGACACCTTAGAGACTATAAAGAAGATTTTTTCACAAAAGCAGACATGGAGTTCACTTCAAAAAACTTTATCAGAAGGGGAAATCAGAGAACCCAAATGCAGTATAGTTTTAGGAGAAAAAAGAATTGAAATTGGAGTCACAAAGGCCTGAGTTAAAATTTAGCCTCAGATTCTTCCTAGCTCTATAATCCTGGGCAAGTCACTTAACTTCTTTCTCCCTCAGTTTATTCAAATGAAAATGGGGATAATAATAGCATCTACCTCATAGAGTTGTTATAAGGATTAAATGAGATATATGTATACATCACTCAGCACAGTGCCTGAACATAGTAGTTGCTTAAAAATGCCTTTTCCCTTCTCTTCCTTACATAGCAGTCAGTGGAATCACAGAGTGGATCATTAAAGTTCCTAAGCCTCAGTTTTCCCTTTTGTAAAACAGAGATAATAATAAATCCATAAGGTAATATGCGCTAGGGAATCGAATAGTTGGCTTAGAGTTGAAAAGACTGTGCTCAAACCTTACCCCGGACATTTATTAGTTTCATATTAACTCAGACCTTAAGCACGTCTGGGCTGCAAGAAATTTCCCAGGAATAGCTTAAGTCATAGATGAGTTGCATTCTGTACTCTGGAGGGAGTTCTCTCATCAGAAGTTCCCCAACATACTTAACCCTTATAGTAAGAGTCATATAGATTAAAGTGCTTTTTTAAGCAAAAGGCAATACATAAATGGAAGCTACTTTTCTTCAAAAACAGAAAATTTTCAGTCTTCTACAACTATATATTGCTCTCTTCCCTTTCTTTGACAACATTGCACATAAATGATTCTGCTAAGCAATAGCTCTCTAAGTGTCAGCTTTCAGCTGATCCACGGGCTGGACCAAACTTCAAGGACATCTGTCCTTATGTGAGTAATCCCAGTGAGCACAAGAGAAAAAAGAAAGAAGGATGGGAGGGAGGAGAAATAACTGGTCCGTTACGATGGGCTTCTGAAAATTGAGCAATGAAGAAGAGCAATAATGATGTTCACAGAGACTTCAGTGTAGCTTTTTAGATTTTATTGCTCTAAAGTGAAGACATGTAGGGTGGTTGAGTTGGGTTTAATATTTCCTATAGGATCTGTATACCAAAAATGTCTGAGATCAAAAAAGAATAGAGCATCTCACCTAGCAATAATTTGTTATTGTGTCTTTGATTGATTGATCAAGTATGTATATGCCCCAAACTGGGGCAAAGTATTAAGAGGGGAGGGGCAAAGTGAGTTTAAAAAGAGACATTATATATACCTCAGGAAACTTAAGATACAAAATAATATACTTTAAACTATTAGAGAATAATTAAATGCTAAACTGTATCTTGCTGACTATAACAAATATAATAGTAAGTAGTACAGAGAAAGAGATCAGCTTAGATAAGAGTTTAGTCAGGGAAATGTATTACACACACACATACACACACACATATATATATACACATATATATATATATAAAGAGAGAGAGAGAGAGAAAGAGAGAGAGAGAGAGAGAGAGAGAGAGAGAGAGAGAGAGAGAGAGAGAGAGAGAGAGAGAGAGAGAGAGAGAGAGAGATGATTAGATCAGGCAGTTTATGTTGGATGCTCTATCACCACCACCAACCCTCAAAGTAAGCAGAAGAAAATCAGGTTAATTTTTTTTATTGTCTAGAGTTATCCTCTACTAAATTTTCAGGAGAATGTTTTCTTTTCTAAATTTGATGGTTTGAGAGAGTTTCACTGACACTGGCACCCAACAGTATTTTATACAGAGTACTTGCCTAATATTATTTGTTGACTGGGATACCTGGCAAAAAATTGAAGAACATTTCTCCAAATCAGCCACATCTATCCTTAAAAACAAGGGCTGGGGGACAGGGGAATTTTATATTTCTACAGTGGTAGAACTCCTATGACTGGAGCACAGACACAAAAAGGTCACAAGTTGTCCACCCCAACTCCTACCTAGAATACACCCTTTCCTCTTCTATCTCATCATCTGGCCTCCATTCCTTTAAACATCATGGATCATGGTCTTAAACAGACTGTATGCCAGTATTCAATTATACTAATTTAATTCTCTCTCTCTCTCTCTCTCTCTCTCTCTCTCTCTCTCTCTCTCTCTCTCTCTCTCTCTCTCTCTCTCTCTCTCTCTCTCTCTCTCTCTCTCTCTCTCCCCCCTCCCCCATATATACATTTTATAAAATGTTTCCTTATTCCTTATATTTGTATATTCTTATATATTTATATACATTCTTTATATTTTTAAACTTTTATTACTGAGACTCCATGGCCAACCCCACCCTCCAAGTGGCCAGCAATGCTTTCCTCTTGTCTCTCCAGAAGATCCTATGGAAAGTGAATCCTATCCTGAGACTTGAGGGAAGTAGGATGCGCCCCCTTTTGGACTGAGAAAGAAAGTTCAGAGGTCCTGAATGTGCTCTGGGTAATCTAGCCCAAATTCCAGCAAGTGTTCAGCGGTAATTTTTGGTTACAGGTCTTTCACACTACAGAAGGGCTTAGGACACATAAAGCACTAGTGTAAATTTCCTGAAGAAGTAATCATGCTTTTTAAAGCCCTTCCTTAGAATTAATATCGAAGAGAACACAAAATTAGACCTAAATAGATCCTATTTTGTTTAAGTTGGGGTTTAAAGGGTATTTCTGCATATTCACCTCCAATATCTGCTTACTTTTTAAAAATAAATAAAAACATGGACTTTTCACAAATAATCCTACAAAATAATCAAGATTTGGAATGGAGGAAGTGGGGATTGGGAGTGGAAAGGTCCTATATTTTTTCCAAGCTTCGATCTAATGAACTTGCTTTAAAAAAACATTTTATTTGTATTAAAAAAAAAAAAACAACTCATTCCCTGTTTGTGGGGTAAGTAGTAGTAATAGACAATGCATAAAATAAACCCCAAAGCTTGAACCAGAAAGTCTTATTATTAAGGGCCTGGTGATATTCCATGCCATTTTATTTACATTTATTAAATGTGTACTGTGTTCAGTACACCATGCTAGGTACCAGGCTATTGTGTACCCATTGTATAGCTCATATTCCATATTTATCTAATTCTTAAATCTGGATTGTAATTAGATTCTTAAAGTCAGAAAGGTTTAAAAAAAATACTCTATTCAAGTACATATCTCAAACATATATTTCTCAATTCTAGCAACTAACAAAACCTAATCCCAGGTAATTTGATTTATTCCTACTACTTGAGGGAAACTAATTTATAGATTAATGGTTGGTTAAGGTTTGCTTTTAATGTTTTCATATGTCTCTTTCTCTGTTTTATACCATCACAGATTTAGAGCAGTTAGAGGCATCTAGTCCAAAAGACATCTAGTCCAATTCCTTAACTTTACATGAGAAAACTGAGACCAGAATTTAAGTGACTTGATCAAATGACAAAGCTGGGATTCAAACTCAGGTCCTGCAATTACAAATACAGTGTTCTACACACACACACACACACACACACACACACACACACACACACACACACACACACACACTCACACAACCCCAGATTCAAAATAAGAAAATTAGCATCATCAGTCTTCCAAAATGAAAATATCCTCAAGAATCTTCATTTTAGGGAATTATCAGAATGCTAAAACTCTGTATTATAGTTCATTTCCTTAATATAATATAGTTCAGTAGAGAATTTAGCAGGCAAAAAGGTTGTTGTTTTGGTTTGATTTTTGTCTTGCCATGGCGTGGATTGTTTTGGGAAAAACATCCTACAGCAAAAGTAAACCAGTAGACTTGTCCTCCCTCCTAAATGTCCCTCCTATTGATCTAATGTTTAAGAAAACAGCTACCTGCCAGTTCAAAATTAATTCCAGCAGCTAACATTGTCTTTATTATCTTGATGTAGACAGAGATGGTTTACTAATGTTACTACACTTATCTTTTTGTTGATGTTACCATTATTGGAGGCTTCTGACCATCTAGAATATAATGACATTATTTTACAAGGACAAACTTCACATACATATGGACACACAATTTTTAAATGGTATTTGTCTTTTTTATATCATTGCAAAGGTGTTGGAGGACAAGCCTGGGGGAAGCAATAGAATTGCTAAGAGGATCAGTCAGTTAAAAAGCATTTATTGCTATATGTCAGGCACTAAAAATTAGGGATATAAAGAAAGGCAGAAGATAGTGGTTGCTCTCAAGGCTTTCTGATTCTAATAGTGGTGAGTAGAAGTAAGATGCTTGGACGTGACAATGATTTCTCAATCTAATTGTCAACACTTATGCAGTTTTATAAACGTTTGGATGCCTAGTGACTAAAGAGAGGCGGACAGAATGTGGAAAGTGTATAGCTGACCCAATAATATTCATCTTTTGATCTGGGAGTGCCAATCTATAAGATTCATCTCATTTTATTTTTTAACAGCACCTGAATCCCACCCCTCTAACACCAAAGGCAGCAAAAAATCTGGGGTGAGCCTGAAAACACACACATGCCCCAAAGATACACCAAGACAGGTACTCTAATTCACACTGGTCTAGCCAATTTGCTTTGAAAGTCCTAAAACACTAAACAAATGTTAGTTAAGAGCTTTCGTCCCCCCCCCCCCCCAACACTAAATAAATAACCATTCTATTAGTTTCTGGTTTGTATGGGAATGTGGATTCCACCCTTCCCTGGCACAAGGGCCATCTCATTACATAGATGTCAATGTATCCATCTTTTCATTTGGTGGAAAGTTCCCTTAGTTCTCTGTGAAAAGTATAATATTTTCCAGGCGCTTGTTGATGTCCTCAGTCCTCGAAGGGAAGGGAGAGGAATTGTAAAAGAAACGCACCTTTTAAAATTGAATTAATCCCAGATTCCTTGTAGTGTGAATCCTCAGCTGGGACAAAAAAAAGGGGGGGGGGGGAGTGTGTGTGTGTGTGTACTTAACATAGGCTTCCCTTCTTTTGTCAGTTATCCCTTGTACTCCCGACCCTCTAAAAAGGAAGTCCCGGGTCTTTGCTTGCAGAAACAGATGCTGATGAAATGTATTTTCAGACTTCCTAATGTTGGCTAGACTGGTTTTGGAAAGCTCTGGATCCTGTCTGCAGAGCTGATTCCGATGCAGCTGGGTTGTTTTGTATTTTTGAGAGCTTTGTTTCTCTTTGTGGTTCATTTACTCACATAATAAAATGTGAATAGTGTTCCTGGACATACCAGGTGACTGTAGGCACATCTAGTGACAACCTGCCTTTAAATTCCAACGATGTGCATACACCCGGCACTATCTGTGAATCGGTGACCATTATGTTTGTTCCCTCTTTTCTGAAAAGATGGGTGTCATTCTAAGACTTCCATAACTAACACAGATTAAATGGAGCCTTTGGGAAGAGGGAAAGGCTATGGGAAGTTTTTGTTTTTCATTTTTACTTTTTATTTTCGCTTTGTAAAATGAGGAATTGAGCCTAAATGATCTCTAAGGTGTCTTAAAGTTCTGGTATATACTAAGGGTGTGGGGGAATCTCTCCTTCAAATCTCCTAGAGGGAGAGGGAGACTGGTTGTCAGGAGCCACTCACTGGCATTCCCAGATCTCCTTAGCTGACTAGTCAGGAAGGAATTGATTCATGCTTGCAGGAAATCTACCTGTCTGCCTGAAGTGAGTTAGGATGATTGACAAATCCAATTTTCCTTCCCTTTAAAAAAAATGGAAAAATGGGGATGACAGAGCATGCATCCAGAAAAACATCCAGAAAAACAGGAGTGGGTTCTTTTGGAGAGAAAGGTGGGTACTACTCCACTGGACCTGCCATTCACCTTTCCAGTCGGTAATTGGAACCTTTGGTAATTCAACTTAAGGAAAAGACAATGGGGGAAATGTTGGTGATGATGATTCTGATGATAGTGGTGATTATTATTTTATTTAGCGATTCGCCATTTCTTTATAAGTGTATCCTTTCTTTTAAAATTCATAAGCAATATTTCAGTGAATTTGGCTCCCCCTCCCCATACATTTGAATCCTAGATTTTAATTCTTGAACACTTTATCTTTCATGGAAATAAACGCTAACAATAAATCGGGGAGGAAAATCCCCATGCCCAGGTCCGCTAGAGAGTGAGAAAATTTAATGAGAATCAAAATAGAGGTCTAGTATAAAGAATGAGATCTGCTCGCACGCAGAGGGGCTTGGGACAAACTTCTCCCGCTCCGGATACGAAGAAGAGAACTTCCCTTCCAATGGGGATGCTGCGGCCTTTGCTATCGGGGCTGCACTGAAGGATTCGGATCCTGGCTCACACTCACAGCCTTCACACCTCGCTACATCCCGAGCTCCCCACTCTTTGTGACTAATGGATTACTCCCAACGCTCTGCTGAATTTGAGCTGCGCCCATTCCAGTTGGGTCTACGCTTTACATCGGTTTGCGCTCGTGTGTACAGGCGCTCGCGTGTGTCTAATTGACTTTCCGTCTACCTTTTTATAGCTACATGTGTTTCCAACAAAAGGTCTTATTAGGACAATCTGGTTTCACTAATTTAGAGGTCGGAAACGTGAAAGGCAGGCGAGCGTTTTTTTTTTTTCTTTTAGAGTTTGCAGAAGTTCAGATTAAGAAATGACAGCAGGATGCACCACCTCCCACAAGTGCGTCTACACATTTTATGGGTCCCATCCCCCCAAAAAGAGAAACCTCTTCCCCCCAAAGATGCAAATACACTTTCTCCTCCATTAGCGCACTCCTGATTTCGAACTAGGAGCTTTGGGGACACCCAATACTCTCTAGGAAGTATAATTCTGGATACTTCAGGGGGAGGCAAGAGCCGGACAGAACTGAGACAAGGTCAGTAAAAGAGAAAACTCCTTAGGGAAGAAGAAGAAATAAACAGGGCTAAACAAGGAAAATCGAATTGCTTTAAGAACAATAAAAAGAGAGAGAATTTTTCCCTTTTTTAATGACTAGAATTTGGAAGAAGAGAATCTAAACCTTTGCCGGAAGGGCTTTAGAAAGAGTCTTTTGAGGAACTAAATGTGGTGCTATGTAGAGAAAAGGTGGATTGTGTGTGTTCAGATTGCCTAAAGACTACCTTTTGACCACCCGCGTAAAGGAAGAATGTTTTACTGATTTCACGCCAATGAGAAATTCGGGGTGAAGATAATGGGAAAACATCAAAACAGCTGAGCCTCAAAAAAAAGTTGTTTTTTTTTTTTTTGGATGTCTTTAACGTGCGAGGATCTTTCTTCCTAACTATAATAAACTTCCTCAAAGGGAAGATGTTAGAATCAGCTTCAAAGAAACCCAGTGAGAGGAGCCCTGTGGGCATTCACTCTTTGTCTTTCTTCTCCCCTTGTTTAAGGTAATTTATCACCTCACCCCAAGTCCTGAAGCCTGTCACAGCACCAGGAGTCCTGGCTCCATAAGAAACTCCCAAAAATTCGTTTTGGAAATCTTCATTAGCAGCTTCTGATCTGAGAGTGGAACGAGCCTTAGGCCCTTAGCCTTCTGCTTTTTGATACCTCGAGAGCTCTCTGATAAGCTGATAGGCATGTTTTGATCACTGGAGACTCTGGGAGGGAAGCGGGGTTGTGAAAACACACGAACTCTAAAAGCAACAATCCTGCTTGTCAAAATATCACATCCATATCTCTTGTTAGCATCTACTTTGTGTTTGTGCTTGCAAACACGCTCGTGCTCCTGTCCCTAAGATTTCCCAAGAACGACGTCCTCCACCACGAACTCCCCTCTCTCTCCCTACTCCAACCCTCTTCATTCTACTCCTTGTTTCCTAGTTCCAACTAAGAGGTTCTGTCAATACTAAAAAAAGTATTGACCTGTCTGGAGAAGGGAGCTGTCAAACATCCTTCAATTTCTTCTCCTCTCTCCATTATCAACTTGACTCCACGAAGGCTGGACATGTCGCCTCGCCTTCCGTGAAGGGTATCTCTCTTTCTATCACGTCCATCTGGGTCTTGCTGCGTTCTAGGCGTCCCTTGTTACCTCCTAAACCAGACATCTCAAGAATTCGAGCCCTGATACATCTTCCTCTTGGGATATAAATTGTGAAAACTGGGGCACCGCTGGGGCACATTGCATTTGGATTGTTCATATCCTTGCTCCTTTATCCGATAGAAACACCACGTAATGCACTCCAAAAATGAATTTGCAGAAGATGCCAGAGGTTTTGTGCTTTGTTTTATTTTTAAATGTCGATTATCAGATCTGGAATCCAAGGGTCCTTTCTTCTTCCGAATGTTACCTCTCCCTCCCATCTCCAGCCTCCTAACCTACCTTTTCTAGTCAGTCACTCTCTAGGCCTGACAGACCATTTCCCTGTCCCTGTCAGAGGTGTTTGTTCCTTCACTCAACTCATCTTTTCTTCCCCCAGGGAAACATTTCCTCACTTCCAGCTATACAGCACCAGGAAATTAAGTTTTTCCAGTTCTCTTCTTAGAGCATATAAAGGGATTTTTTTATAAACAAAAGGCCCTGACTGCCCCGTTGCTATAGCCTTATGGTATTCTGCGCTTAGGAAGATTTTTAGGCTTTGTAGAAAATTAATTGGCCTGATAGGAATCATAAAGTTTTTGGTCTGCTTCTTCTTTTTCGTTATCATGTTCTTGGGGATGAAAGAAACCTGGGATTCAGACGGTTCCAGCTGTGTGAATGTCCAATGCAGCAACATCCTCAGGGTGCCATTTTATATTATGGGCAATTCAGAATACTCTTGAAGAATATCAAGTGTTTGCATTAATAATAAATTACAGGCAATTTAGATGATGCCTTTCTGAACTCGAGCTTCACATGTTTTCCAAAGAGGAAAAGCAAGGCACTGAAGACTTCCACTACCCAGCACCTCACTCCCCACCGACCACTTCATAAGTTGACAATTGGGACAGGCGGGTAATTACTAGGCCGTCCTAGTTATTGGAGTTTTATGAAGCAAGGGAGGGAAGATTTTGAATTATTAGACTCTCACCCCACCCGGTCAAGTACTCAGAAAGGTGAGAGAATCCAGAGTTGGATGGACCTCCAGCACCAATTTTCAGGCTCCTTGGGGGTGGGGAGAGGAGGCTACTTGGCATACCAATGGAAATATGTTCAGGCTGTCTTAAGAAGGTGTCTTCCAGAGCAATAAATAATATAGGTAAATGCCCAGATTTCAATCTCTTTTAAAGAAGCATGAGGGAGGGAAGTGTTTCCTTACACACACACACACACACACACACACACACACACACACACACACCCCTTACATTTTCTAATTCAAGAGCAAAACATCTACCTAGTTACAGGAGAAATCAATAACATTTCTCTTCTGAAAGTACTTTTTATTTTCTTTCCTTCAAAAATGACTACCAGCCAAGTTAAAAAACACACAGTTTCTTAGGGGCCAGGTATGCTCTCCAATTAAAGAGGATGCAGAAATTCCCTCAGCCCTCTCCCAGAGTAAAGCGGGAGTATTAGCATACCTGCCTTGGGTAGATTTGTTGAGACCTGAGGGCCCAATGAACAAACAAAAGTTGGTCTGGTTGCCGTTGATTAGTTAAGTGTTATACTGGAAATTTGGGCTCGATCGGTGCGATACACACACACACACACACACACACACACACACACACACACAAATAGATCAGGAGCAAGAGTTATGGGTGAAAAAGTCTGTTTGTGGTAGTATGGGTAGGAGAAATGTGCCTTACGTGGCTGACTAGCTGGGAGAGAAACCGAAGTTTCCATTGACTGTGTTAGGGACACTGCCTTGAATTTCCCTCCCCCAGGACACTAATCTTGAGTGCTTATGCACCCCGAGGGGCTGTGACTTTTGTAGGTAGGAGGATGTATATGGAAATGGAAACCCTCAGTTTTCCTTTCTGTACAAAGGGGCACTTTTCTAAAGGGAGTTCAGACTTTGGTTGGGTCGGGTTTGGTTCTGTTGCGGTAGGCTGGCGGAGTCATTAAGCAAGGTTTGGGGGTGGGAAGATGGTCCCTCAGAAATCCCGAATCCCAGAACGGCGGAATCCAGTTCCTTCCCGGAGCACCGGGGCTCCGCTGAGATTGGCCGATCCGCAGACAAACCCCTGCCCCCTTCGCTCTCCTGACGCCTCTCCCCGTGCTGAGTTCTGAGGATCTCCGGGTCCCCTTATTTTCTCTCTTCCAGCATGCAGTTTGCCCCGCGACCATAGGCAGGCAAACCCGACACTCTGTGAACCTTTCTCTCCCCTTAGTTCCTCACTTCTCCGCCTGCCTGCTTTCTTCTCGGCTTTGGTTTTCCTATCCGTTCCCCCACCCCCCACCCCACACACACCTCCTGTAGTTTCCAACCTTCTACTATCGAAACAGCCCAGACGCCTTCACTATCACCCAGATCCCTCCTCCTTCCAGTTTATGGGGTTCTATGTACTGATAAGAAAAGTAGGAGGAGACAACCTATTAAATCTCATTAGTTCAAGAAAGCAAGAGAGCCCAAATGCAGATCCCCAGGTCTTAGTAGGCAGGCAGGCAGGAGACTGACAAGAGCTTCTAAGTCAAGTCGCCTCTAGCCAAGGACGTTCTGGAAATAGAAACACTGCTCACTGGCACAAAATCCCCTTCTCTCCTCTCTGCTCCCGATCCCGATTGCTGACCTACAGTCCAGGTCCCTTGTTCGTCCCCGATGTACCGGTCTCCCCTGCATCGCTCCCTTAACCGCTATCCTCTCTCCCTTCCCATTTCCTGCCTGCCTATCGACTTCATAGAGCTCCCCAAAGTCCATTGCCGTCCCCCAAACCCCGGAGGCTAAGGAACCCCCACTTACTGTCTTGCTGTGGAGTGTCGCTGCCGCTGGTCAGCCCGGGGGACTCCAGCAGACTCCGTCCAGCCTCTCCAACGCTTTCATCCGCCTGGGCGGCCACCATGTCACCGGCCTCCTCTAGATCGAGCAGGTGACTCACCGAGAAGTTCTTTTTTGCTTGAAGGTTGTCGAGGTTCCCGGGACTGTCCAAGCGGCCACCCAAGGCCGGCTGCCGCTCCAGAACGTGCCCATAGCTGGAGGTCATGGTCTTCCCCCTCCAATCCCACCCACCCCCCTCTTCCCGCTCGGATCAGCACCAAACGTTGTAGGCGCAAGGGGGAGAGAGACAGAGTGGGAAAAATAGAAGGGGGGAGGAGAGAGGGAAAGGGAGAGAGAGAGAGAGAGAGAGAGAGAGAGAGAGAGAGAGAGAGAGAGAGAGAGAGAGAGAGAGAGAGAGAGAGAGAGAGAGAGAGAGAGAGAAGGCGGGGACCCCTACTGAAGAGCAGAACCTTCTCCACTGGCTACCTCCTGCAGCCTTCGCTGGTTCCTGCAGCCAAGAAGCCCGGAGGATTCCAAAGAGATATTCCACACAATTAAAAAAAATTGTTTTAAAGCATCCTACATTCGGGAAAAGAGGGGGAAAAAATCGGCTCCAGATCCCCCAAAGCTTTCACAAACACAATAATAATAATGATAATGATAATGTTGTTGTTATTATTAATAAGGGGAAACAAGGGAAGGGAAAGCCAGCGGGAATGGGGAGTTCCGGAAAGAGAAGAACGAAAAGTTGGGGGGAGTGGAAGAAGAGAAAAATCAAAGTGGTTTTGATTTTTTTTTTTACGTTAAGAAGTTATTCCCAGGCAAGAGTTCAAGCACCAACAGAAGAAGGCTTGTTCCAGCTTTAAAACATCTTCAAGAAAACGTGTTCCCCCCTCTCTGCACTCCTGTTGATTCTCAGGAGTGACTAAGGTTTCAGGAGGAGAGGGTGATGTCTTGCAGATGTATTGGAGAGCAGGACGCTCACTTTACTCTTCGTAAAGGAATAAAAAAAAAATGAGAGTTTCAAGAGTCCAAGGGAGGGTGGTGATTTTTTTTCTTTCCCTTCTCTCTCTCCCCCTCTTCTTTTTGAGCTCCTTTTTCCTTCTCAGTTGGAGCAAGAAGCTCTCTGGCACTTCAAAAGGCACAAACTGGCATGCAGAGGAGGCTTTGTAGGGAATACATGAAAATTGGAGACCCCTGGGAGGGCAGATCTCGACTTAATAGGAGCCTGTAATTACGTGGCAAAGTCTTTGTGCTGTTTCTGACGTTTTACAGACCCCTTTCTCCATCACAATCTCCCTCTTCCTCCTTCCCCCGGACCAAAAAAACAGTCTGATTAAGAAAACCCTCTTTGCCAACATGTGAGATGTGAGTGAGAGAGAGAAAGAGAGGGAGAGAGGGAATCGGAGGGAGGGAAGGAGGGAGGGAGGGAAAAGGGGAAGGAGGGGGCACGAGCGAGCCCCTTCGGATTTCGTAAGTAAAGGTCTAATTATCATTCCCCTGCAATAGTATCACTGGGAGAAAAGACAAACTGAAACCCACAGTCACTTCAAACGCGCTGATTATTTTGCTTCGGCATTAACTCCTCCTGATTTGTTTAAGATCCTGTTGGAAAATCTCATTTGCATGTTTTGATAACAGTTGCGGGGAAACTTCTTGGAAAAAATCCAGATCCACTGCAATCAAATTATTCTCTCTCTCTCTCTCTCTCTCTCTCTCTCTCTCTCTCTCTCTCTCTCTCTCTCTCTCTCTCTCTCACGTTTCCTGCTGTTCTAACAGTTTTGCTTTGGGAGGGGATGGGACGTGAGAGGAGAAAAATATAAAACTGTGGTAGGGATGAGAGAGAGAGAGAAAGAGAGAGAGAGAGAGAGAGAGAGAGAGAGAGAGAGAGAGAGAGAGAGAGAGAGAGAGAGAGAGAGAGAGAGAGAGAGAGAGGGAGGGAGGGAGGGAGGGAGGGAGGATGTGCTTGTGTATTGACAGCCTATTAAATAATGTAATAAAATAACAAAAACAAATAATGCCTGGTCTGCATAACTATACTTTGTACATAAAGCTTTAGAGGTCTGTACCTCTCTGACCTGATAACTGTTATTCATTTTTTTTTACCACATCCAATTTTGTTACCTCATTGGATACAGCTAAGATGCACCCCAAGTCAATAAGTAGAAATACTAAGTACTAGGGGTACCCACGAGTAATAACAGATAAAGGTTACAGAACTTGGAACTGGGATAAGATGGATTGGTGTAAACAGAGAGTCCTGCTCCTTTTTTTCCCCTTCAGATTTGAAGGAATAAGAGAAAGACAGAGATAGATAAAGACAGAGAGAATCTGTGTCTAAATATACATATACATTTTTTGTCCTCTGAGCAGCAAAACCTAAATAAGGAGAAGGAAGAAGTGCTGAGCAAATTTTTCATGACCTGTTGGAATTCGGGAATAGCTTTAATAGTCTCATTAGAAATGAATTACTATATGACAGGCAGGTAAAATATTAAGTGTTTATTTGTGGTGTTTTGTGTTCTCTTCTAAAAAAAAAAACATATGCCACCCCCCTTGGCTTGCTAGATTTTTTTTAAGTGAGAGGCTCACAGGAGAGAAGGGTTCGTGTGTGTAAATGGCAGGAGTCTGGGCTCCAAACTGCCATAGTTAGCCCAGAACTTCCAGCCCCCTGATCTGGGAAAAGAACATTTGATGCCATCAAAGGGCTTCAGATTGAAACCAGATGTGCTTGCCTTGGTTCTTTCCATGCATTTAATTAAGGAGCTGGGTTGGAGGAGACTTTTTCATCATTAGTCCACCAACCCCCTCCTCCTTCCCCCCTCCTCCATGGCAGACTGAGCCCAGATCAGTGCCAGTGCAAGGCTCCCTCTGTCCTTTTCATCTGAGGGTCTTTGACAAGTCAAACATCTGTCCACATGCCTAGATCTATTCGTGTGCAGACTCTGGTTGTTTGCCTCTGGTTGGATGTACATATACCCAGTCAGATACAAATTGGGATGAGGATAAATAGAAATTTTTATGTGATACTACCTCATTTATATCACTTTGGAGATCCATAGATAATCAGTTTGCAAAGAGTGTAACTGTGTGTGCACTGGTGGTTTGTCTGGATGTTTCAATGTCTCTATATGTATTTGGGAAAGGTTGAATTTTCACTGATCAGTCTAGATGAATGTGCTTGTGCAAAAGGCCTTCTTAGTTTCCTTTTATAAGCCATTGAAGAATGGGTTTATGCTCACCCATCTAGATCACTGCAGTTTTAAGAACTCTCCTTCTGTCTTCTGCTCTCCTACCTCTTTTAAACATCTTTGCTTTACTTTTCTGTGGTGAATCTAAGAGGTCTGGCTTAATGTTGGTGGAAGCTTGGCACAAGGAGAGAGGAATAGGAAGGAATGAAACATCTCTTGGATATACAATTTACCTCCTGAAGATCTGAGGAACATAGGAGGAAGGGTCCATATACACCTCCTCATAAATTTCAACAAATATAAAGTGATGACTTTGAGGAAGAGAAAGAGCATACTAGGGCAGTAAAAGTCAAAATTCTAGGAGCCGCTCTAAACAATTGGGTTTTATGATGCCTAGAAAGAGACCACTGTGTCCTAGGATAGTGACATCCTCAACAATCCCAGTTTATGGACATGGAAATGTGTCTTGGGCCTAGAAGCCAGGTCTGCCTCTGGACTTGAACAATAAACTTTGGGGAGAACTTGAGGAAGAATTTCTCTAGGTCAGATGACAGTTGGTCAAAGGGAGGTGAAAGTATGTTCCAGCACTTCACTTTTATTTGGGGGAAACAAAAATAGTTTGCTGGAGCTGTAAAGCTTATTGCAAAGGTAGTTTTTGCAGGAAAGAGAATCCATTAGAAAAAGAAAAAAAAATAGGAGGTATGAAGGAGGAAAAGGGGAACAACAAAAACAATTCTGCTATTGGGAAAGCAGAAGGAAATAGGGATGGGAAGAAAAATTATGATACCTCGATTAATGGCCTAGCTATGATTCTTTACCCAGTCCACTTGAGGTGTGAGAAGGGAAGGTGTCCTCTTAAAAATACCTCTGTTGGGAAGATACCAAGAATCAATCAAGATGAATCTCAGCCTACTGTCTCAGTACTTGGCATCAAGAACCCAAATAAAGTCTCTTCTCTAAGACTAAGGACCATTTTGATACAAGAAGCTGAGAAGGGAAGTGAGCTTGGTCCCTGGCCACTGTCCTGTCCTTCCTCTCCCTTCTCTACTCCCTGCCTAGAGGTCATGCCCTATGCCTCCCTAACCATCAGACAAGAAAAACACATGAATACCATCTCCCTCTGCTTTTCTTTCTATAGAAGCAGCTGGGGGTGTTGCCAAGTCGACCCCCTCTGAAGTCCAGTGAGCTAGAAGCTAGACACTAGAAGCCCTGTGACCTCCAAAAGACCTCCAGGGAGGTCTTCAAGCAGAGGCTTGATGACTCCTTGTCTGGGATGTAAAGAGAATTCTTGTTCACATATGGGTTGGCCTTCCTGACCTCTGGAGTCCCTTCCCAACTCTGGGATTCAGTAAGTGTTCAAGGGAAGAACCTGAGTATCCACCCTGCAGCAGAAGGGGGGGGGGCAGGGTTGGCGTCAGAAATCCCGGGGAATCAGACTCCCCTGAGCTTCTTTCAAGAGATCTCTTCCCAGGCTCAGCCAGATTGCACTATGCTGGTGAGGGAAAGGATCTAAGGATCAGGGTCCTATCTAAGGTGCTGTCTCCTTCCTCTAGATTCCAGGGGTCCTGGACTAAGGCTGGTTCTGGGGCCCTGAATTCTGGGGTCTTTTTCTGAGGCCTGTATGCTGGAGAGTTGAGACGAAGGAGTAGAACACAGCTACTAAGAAGGAGAACAATGTAGGGAATTCCCTGCCCCCTTTTTTTCCTGCAAGATATTTTCAAGAACAGCTCCCCGTTTTTCCTTTGCAGCTGTCTTTCTTCTTTTCATCATTCCCTTCCTCTTCATAAGTGCTTTATTTCTGGCTTATAGATTAGAAATATATCAGGTTGTTGGGGTTTTTGTTTTGTTTTGAATGTTTTGAAGATGTATAATTTGGCTGGAAAGTCCTTGCAATTAGGACTGCAAGGATGATTTCCTTTTTTAAAAAAGAAAAATCTCATGATACGGTTTCATTAATAAAATGACAGCGATTTCCTTAAAAAAAAAAAAACTCCCGATGCGGTTTTATTCATAAAAGGATGGTGAGTGGAAGGGTGCAAGGCATGTCCAGCTGTTGTTCGGCTCAGCCTAGCCCAAGCGCAGCTCAACCCCGCCTCGGCCGCTGGCCAGAGGCGCGCCAACCCCATCCCAGCGCTGGGCGCGCAAAGAAGCAGCCTTGGGAAACCCGAGCGGGCGGGCCTGGGAAGAGCTGTTCTAGGCAGCCCTCCTGAACAGCGTCGCCATCCAGGCGCCACGACCGGCTGCCGCGAGGGAACGGGGGTAGCAGCGGAGGGAGGGACTGCAGACCTAACTTTGCTCTGCCCAGGTTAAGGAAGCGAGGTGGGGAAAGCGTTCGAGACAGGCAGAAGCGACCATCTGGCAGAAATATGTAGGAGGAGGAGCGGAAAGAAACCGAGGCTGGCGGCACACCCTGATCCCAGGCAGGCGGCAAGCCTAGGATGGGGGTGCACGAGGGGGTAAAGGGAAAATCCCTAGGACTATGATTCTTTTGGTTCTTAACCCTTTGGTGGGAGCAAAAGGTGGGAAGGTGGGGTAAGAGAAAGGAGTAGGGGAAGGTGGGGGCGGTCCTAAAACAGTCTCTAACCCCATATCAGGCTTCCCCGGGGCTTTAAGAAGAATCTTTGATGACTTCAATGACTCAACAAAAGTTGGAAAAGCCCAAAGGGTGCATTGACACCTGAAGAATAAAAGAAAGAGTTAGAACCTTCTATATTCTGGCTTCAGTATCTGGGAGTGGATTTTCCGAACTCTTTTTCTGCCCCCATCGCCTTTAAAATAGGGCTCAATATTATATCCCACCCCACTGTACTGGGACAGGAAACTCAGCCTATGCAGACATCCTTGCCAGGGCAGCAAGCCAAGGTGGGAGGCTTGATTCTGAGCCATGTGCCCATCAGGCACTGGATACATAGTAATTGATGTTGACTGGCAGTGGAAAGCTCCTTGGGGGCTTCCCTGGCACGAAGAGTTGGCAGGGGCCTCTTTCCCATCTGGCCAGCAGAATAGACCCCATGGAGAACATTCCCCCCAGAGAAAGCTCTTGAGGGTGGAGCCAGAAGGTGTATTTAGTGACATTTTGTTATCACAATTGACACATTAAACACCATGTGATAAATCTACAGATTCCATAATAAGTAAAAATATACACCTAGGTACCACTGAGCTCAAAGAAAGAACAGGTAGCAGGGAGGAAAAAGCTCTACTTCTCATGCTTAGTCATAGGACCATAAAGCTGTGACCCGAGAGGTCATCAAATGCAACTCTTTAATTTTACAAATTGGGAAACTGAGGACCCAAAGGTTAAATGATTTGCCTAGGGCCACGCAGCTCAAATGTGGGTAAAGTGGGATTTAAACCAGGTAGAATTTCCATTTTTAAGTTTATCTGAAAGAGAAGTTTTAAGACAAAACCAAAAGAAACTTTTCTGGCCCCATCCAGTTCTGGACCTTATAACTACTTGGGGGGGGGGGTAAGAAATATTTTTCCTTTCCATGAATAGTTTTATTTTTTCCCCTTCTCCAGTAGTTCAGGGACATGATTTATTAATCGGCAAGTATTTATTAAGCTCCTACAATGTTCAGATACTGTAAAGCTCTGAGAAAGGGGGAAAAAAAGTGACAGTTCCTGCCTTCAAGAAGTTTATATTCTATACAGGAAGACAATATCAATATACTCCAAGATATACATAATAATTATAAATACAGAGATAGAGAGTGGACAAACTGATGATTTAATTAGTATAGAGAACTCTTTGATAAGGAACCTTTTTTTCTGTCAATACAGGTTAACAGGTCCTCCTGATCTCTAGTCTAGAATTATTACATGTCTTTTGGGCATTTCAAACTAAATGGCCAATTAACATCTTACACTTAACAGTCTATATGAAAACTTGTTATTATGTGTAATGGGTAAAATAAAATATCTTCATAATAAAAAAGCAGAACTCATCATCTGTACCATAAAAGATTTTTCTTTTGCAAACTTTCCTATTTGAAAGCACTACTAGCATCCCAGTTATCAACTCCTCCCTGACACTCCAAATATCCAATATCTTATCAAGCTTTGTTTCTACAATCCCAACATTTGCCACATATCTATACATCTCCTCTCCACACATAACCTGGGGTGCCCAGACTTTCAGCATCTCAATACTTGACTATTACAATAGTCTGTTGGTTGGTCTCCCCATCTTAATCTCTGGACAGTCTAACCCAGGCTCCACTTTATTATTAAAGTAATTTTCCTAAAGCACATGTCATTCGCTCTCATCCAACACACTTTAATAGTTCCCAGTTATACCTTCAAGATCAAATATAAGATATTCTGCTTACCATTTGAAGCATTCATCTCTGCTTTCTGGATTCCCTGGCTTCCTTCAAGATTCAACTCAAATCCAGTCTCCATAAGAGTCCTTTCTTCCCCTTCCTCTTAAACTCAACCTCATTCCCTAAGATTACTTACATAGTATATAACTTGGATGTATGTAGTTATTTATATCCTTTCTCCCCTATTAAAATGTGCAATCTTCGAGGGCAGGAATTATCTTCCTTTTCTTTGTCTCCCCAGTGCTTAGCACAGTGTCTGCCATATATTAAGTACTTAATAAATACAGATTGATTGATAGACTACAGGGTGCAGCCTGGATTACTGAGAAACCTTTCCTAGGGTCACACAGTCAGTATATGACAGAGGTGAGACTTGAACACAAGTCTGTCTGGCTCTAAGGTTGGTGTCTATCTATTATGGCTTGCCTTTATGTATATGTATACAAAACACACCCAAAAGTAATGTGGAGAAGGGCAGCTGGGATGTAGGGGATTAAGAAAAGGCTTAGGTATAAAGTAGTACTTGAGCTGAATCATGATCAGAAAACATTGAAATAAAGAAGGATTTTAAAACTGATGTAATAAATGGAAGTGTTCTCCCAGTAATAGACCTTTTTTATTTAGCTGGGAGGCCAAGATATTAATATTCAACCATGCCAGGTTATTGAAAATTAAAAGATAAATGGGTAGAAGATTAAATAACATGTCTACAAAATAATTTCCAAGTTCACCTTACTTTAAAGATTTTTGTTGGTTTGGATAAATTTTTGCCTCTATAAAGAGAAAAAGTTTTCTCTACTTCTTGGTATTGGGTCTTCAGGTGTCATGACCAAAAACATTCATTTTGTGGAAGCCAAAACTCTGGGAATAGACTTCCCTAAACTTAGCTTTTACTACTTACCTCACAAGAGTTTTGAGGAAAGAGCTTTGTAAACCTTAAAGTACAATATAAATGTGACATTATTATTATCATCACTATTATTATTATTATTATTATACATTAATTAATCTAATTCTCCAACAATAGACAACTAGTCCATTGCTAATCCTATTAGGTTTTTTTTTAAACCCTTAACTTCCATCTTGGAGTCAATACTGGGTATTGGCTCCAAGGCAAAAGACTGGTAAAGACTAGGCAATGGGGGTCAAGTGACTTGCCCAGGGTCACACAGCTGGGAAATGTCTGAGGCCAAATTTGAACCTAGGACCTCCCATCTCTAGGCCTGGCTCTCAATCCACTGAGCCACCCAGCTGCCCCCTGCTAATCCTATTGTCAAAGTCTTTCCACTGTGGAAAGACCTGCCTTAACTTGTGCTCTGTTGGTTGGCCCAGTCTATGAGACACCAGTGTCTCGATGAGGCACATGAGTAGAGAAGAAATGATTTACTGAATTTTTAGAAAGCATTGGAATTAATATATTAACATATGTTAGTATGTTGTTATATTCTTACAGTACTATTCTATGAATTTGTTACAGAAACCCACTAATAACCAACATTTAAGGCCCCCACTCAGGAAAGTCTATAACAGCCCACAACTGTGCTCAAGCCTAAGGCATCTCCTTACTTTATCAGACAGATCAGGGACTCAGACAGGGAAATCATGATTTTTAGCTTCTTCCTAAAGTACTTCTCCATGTTGGCTTTGGGTGTCAAACTTGGGGGCAGAAAAAAAATCTATTTTATGCATTGGATTCTTGGAAGGACTAAGAGCATGGGAATTAGGTCCCAAGATGACTTGCTGCTACTCATAGACTCTCTCTGTGGTCTGTTCTTGAGAGCTTAATTCCTTGACTGCCTAAAGTAGGGCATGGTCTTATAGGATGGATACAAAATGCTTTGGGCAGGATTATTTTTATAAACCAGAGAGAGCACAGTGGCAGATGTTGTCATCTTCTAAGGGAAGGGTGTGAGTCTTTCAGCCAATTCGTGTGCATATGTCTGTAATTTTTTTCTCTGGCCAGTATTACTTGGCTTATAGCCCCAAGAGAGCCTGTAGCCAAGCTCCCCCCACATTTTCACTCACCCTTTTCCCCTTCCATGCTCCACAAATACCTCTTCTGAGTAGGGCTCTCTCTCCTCCTCTCCGCTCTCACCCCCTGAATAAATTGCTGGGAACTGATGAATAACTAAATTCAGTGTTTGGAGCAAGCAAAGCCTTGAAGGAGCTATGTGCTTTTCTCGTTTTCTGGGTCCTGAGTGGTGAGTGTGTACTTGTTTGTTCCTCTATTTTTGCCTCTGTTGTCTTAAAAAATATTCACACAGACCTGCCTTATATCAAATTCCACTCTGAAATGCTTAGTGGTATAATAAAGTACCCAGGGAACTGGTCTTTGTCCTTCTCTTTGAAATTTTCTTAGATAATATGCATATGAGATCACTTTAGAAGAAAGGCTTCACTGGACCTAAAACCATTTGCTATTCTTATTACCTCCAGTTGTCCTCCCTTCCTGCTGTTCTTTTGCCTCTCATCACCATGGATAACTATAGGATTTACATGGTGGAAGTTGGAAATGCGGGAAAAAAAATCTGAAAATAATGTGTTATTTCAACACTTTGAAGGTCATGAACCTATTACTTCAACACATTCTAAGCCACTATTCACCTCTTTCAAACCATACATACCTGCTTCCTTAAACATCTTGGTCACTAGCCTTCCCTGCCCCAGGAAGAAAAAAAGAAACTCAAGATTCCTTTTAGCCTTTCTTCCTGAAAATGTTTTCTTCTTTCCTTCTCTTCCTTTTGTTTCTTCTTCCTTCTGCAGGACTGTGGTCTAGGTTTCAGTCTGAAGAACTGGAATGAGATTGTAAAATATGTATGACCTTTGATGGAGCCTTGGTTACTCCATTTGTAAATCCTGTCACAAGGGATGTAAGGTAGGGAGCTCTTCATCAGAAGAATTGTGTAACGATTATGTAAGTATATGTTGGCAAAATCTTGAAGTTCTCCATGAAAGGCCATAGGATCATAGGTTTAGAGCTAAAAGGAACATTAGAGGTCATTTAGGCCAACCTCCTCAATTTTATAGGTGAGGATCTGTGTTCCTAAGGGGTTAAATTGTTTATCCAACTTTACAAGGGTAGAAAGTGGCAGAACTAGGTTTTAAAGCTATTTTCCTCTCATTCCAGAGCTAGTAGTATTCTTTCTAATACACCATGGAACCTTGGCTCTTGTCTGTCAAATTAGTGTTCCATATTATTGCTCCCAAACCAAATAACCCACGAAAGTTTTCACCAACTTGAAGATCTTTTGCTAAATTAAACCTCACAGTACCATCCATGGCAGTTATGCTCCCACTTTAAGAAAATCCATTATTTTTAAAAATCCAGATTTCCAAAGCATGTAACTTAGAAGAGGATTAGTAGCAGTCCTAGAGAATATTTGGTTTACAGAAAGAATCACCTATAGAGTATTTACATAGACTCAGGACTTACCCACTGCATTCAGAACAATGAATGATAACAACAATTCAAATTATACACGTGACTTTTTGACTGGTAAAAAGCAGATTCTGCTCAAATTTTAGTTTGTCTTTTATAGTTTCAGTAATAACTCCTTTCTGCTATTCTCTGATTTTTTACCCACTTCCCCATTTTTGGATGTACCTACTATGGTATAGTGTATAGAGTGCTGGCCTTTGAGTCAGAAAGATCTGAGTTTGAATCTTCTCTCAAGGACTTCCTAGTTACACAAATGAAGGCAACTCACTTAACCATTCTCAGTTTAAATTGCCTCATCTGTAAAAAGGGGAAAATAACAGCATCCATCTTATAGTATAATTATAAAGATCTAAAGATAATATATGTACATGATCTGGGGACAAAGAATCTGATGGCTTATGTTTCATATCTATGGGCTCTGACCTCTATAAAGGTGTGTTATCCCTGGTTTTCTTGGCTAATTTTTAACATAATATTTTACATAATTTAATATGTGCCTTCTAATTTTGTTTCTAGAATTTCTCCACCTGTTTCCAGGGATGAATAAGGTAGGAATGCAAACAAAATTTAGTGGAAAGAATCTTAACTTGGACGTTGGAGAACAAGATTCTAGTACTAATTCAGCCACATTAGGACAAATTGCTCCATTTCTCTAGGTCTCATGAAAAAAAAAGGAGAAATTTAAATCAGGTGATCTCTCGTTCTTGGAAATTTGCATCAGCCCATTTTAAAAATCAATAGAATGATAGGCATATATATATATTCTAAATAATAATAGCAGATTATTTCTCCCTTCTTCCTAACATCTTGTTCCTTGGAAAGATCATACAGTGGTATGATGGAGCTAGCTCATGCTGACTCGAGAGACATTTAAAAGTTTTCAGTGTAAGCATTTACCCCTTAAAAATCAGCAATGCTACAATCAAGGCTTGGTTTATGGTTTTATTGATTGTTTGGACTCAAGAAAGTGATGGAGAAAGTATTAATGCAGATTAAACTTAAAAGTATGCATGTATACATTTCCCCTTTTCCCCAAAACCTTTTATTAAATATTTTCCAGTGTGCTCCTTTTAGAGGTAGATGAGAAAGAGAGAGAGAGAGAGAGAGAGAGAGACAGAGAGAGAGAGATGAGAGAGATGTAGACTGACATTATTTAGGTGACATATAGACATAATAGAGAGGTTGTCATATTCATGTGACAGGCACTGGGCTAAACACAGAGAATATAAATACTAGCAAAAAGAAAGACAGTCCCTGACCTCAAGAAGTTTATGAGGTAGGCAAAACATAAAAGGAGCTAAGAAGGAATATGGGACAATGTGGGGAAAGGTACCCACACTGGAAAGTTTTCCCTTTTCCCCATATCTTCTTTTTGTTAGTCTCCTCTCTTTCACTTGTCTCTGACAAAAGCTTTCTTTCTCCTGTCTGTGTCCCATTCTCATTTCTTTGGTCCTCACTCTGGTTGTTGTTACCTAGAAATAAAGTTAAATAAAGAGGAATGTTATGGTTTTATTACTATTCATAGCAAAAGACCTGACAAATATCACTAAAGAGCTTAGATGTTGTTATGTGTGTTCTAAATCTGGAAAAATGAAGGGATTAGACCAAGATAAATGATAATTAAATTTTCAATTTGACAAACATTTATTAAGCACCTACTATGGGGGGGGGGGGGAAGCTGGGGAGCTCAGTGAATTGAGAGCCAGGCCTAGAGACAGGAGGTCCTAGGTTCAAATCTGGCCTCAGACACTTCCCAGTTCTGTGACCTTGGGCAAGTCACTTGACTCCCATTGCCTAGTCCTTACCATTCTTCTGCCTTAGAACCAATACCCAGTATTGATTCTAAGGCAGAAGGTAACAGTTTACAAAAAAAAGAAGCATCTACTATGTATAAGACACTACTAGCACTGAGAACACAAAGACAAAAACAAAATAAAAACAAAAAGTCCATGACCTCAAGAAGCTTACGTTTTGTCATGTTCTATTTAGTATCTTTATAGCTCTTAAGATTCTTGCTTCCTATGTCCCCTGAGGGTATCCTTGTACAGTGCATTCAAGACTCAGAGTAATTTTTCCTTTTTACCTTCACTAATACATCAATCCACTGCTCAGAAGTTTTCAGTGGCTCTCCATTATTTAATGAGTGAAATACCAATTCCTTAGCTTGGCATTCAGAACCTTCCACAATCCTGAGCTATCCTTTATTTCCAATCTTCCTAGAATTTCCACTATTCCTTTTTGTGTATGCCATATTCCAGGCAAATCAAGATGCTCATTATTGCCCAATTTCTTCTTGATCTTTCCTGCATCTGTTTTAGTGCCAACCTTTTCTCATTCTTGGATATTCTTTCCCTCTGTGCCTCTGCCTCAAGATCTCATTAGAATCCTTCCCTTCACTAAAGACTTGAGTGTTCTTCCCTCTAATATCACGAACAAATCCTCCAAGATCTGCCCTGGCCCACAAGGTATGAAAGCTATCTAGGGGACTTGGTGAATCAGTGGAAAGAGTGCTGGACTTGGAGTTAGGAGGACTCCAGTTCAAATTCTCTTACCTATACTTAGGAGCTACGCTACTGTGGGCAAGTTACCTAACTTCTGTCTGCTTCAGTTTCATTTGTAAAATGGAATAATATAAGTACCTAATATTTGTAATATGGCACTATTATTATTAGTGGTCTGTCCTTCCTCTAATTTCTCACACCTCTCCCATCAATTTTTAAACCCTTACTTTCTGTAACTTACTTTCTTAGTACCAACTCTAAGATAGAAGGGCAAGGGCTAGGTGAATGGGCTAGCTGATCTGCCCATGGTCACACAATTAGGAAGCATCTGAGGCCAGATTTGAACCCAGGTCCTCTAGATTCCAGACCTGGTGGTCCATTCATTGTGCTATCTAGCTGCCCCTTATGCACTTATTATAATTTATTATAGATATAACTGTATTTCTACTCCCTCTCCCTCCCATCCCCAGTAGATCATAAGATCATAGAATTGGAAGCTGGAAAGGACTTTCAAGAGCATCTATTTAGTTTAGCCTCTTTATTTTACAAATTAATAGATTTGGAAGAGGATGCAGAGGCAATGCCGGGTTTTGTTTTTTTTCCCCAGCACCCAGCAAGTGTATTGCATGTAGTAAGTGCTTGGAAAATATTTGTCTAATTGAACTCCTTTGTTCTACACTCTGTTTACCCAAGTAGATACTAAGTCTGAAATTTAATAAGAACTCATTCAACTGAAGTCCTTTTTACAACCAATAGGTAGTCTGGGTCCAGAGGTGACATCACATGTGGTAAGCTAAAGAGTCTCCATTTATCGAGTCATTAAAGTCAAAAGGAAGCTGGTCATGGGGACAAGGACACGGAACAATGGGAGAGTGCATGATTCTCCCTTCTCTTCCCAGAATGACTTTGGGTAACAGATGTAACTTACCTGTGGAGCTCTGTCTTTTATAAGGTATGACACTTCAGGAATGATCTTCTGTGGCAATATAGCCTTCATCTCCTCCCAAACATTCTGCAAAAGCCTGTCCTTTGGCTTATAATGCTTTTGTCTAATGATCCTATCCTCTCTGCTATACGTTGGAGACCTAGCTGTGACTCTTATCGATGGATGCCCATTAAAGTTGTGAATAAGTCAAGTCAAAGAATGTTAGAGCTGGAGAGAATATTTCAGGCTATCTAGTTCATTGCAGAGATGAAGAAAATCAGCCTCAGAGAAGTGATCCTAATTTGTGGAAGAGCCCTGCTGGGTGGCCGTTCTTCACTCTCTTTCCCTCCATTTGCCTCTATTACAAATTCTATCAATTTCACCTTCTTTCTTCTCTTTTCTATCTCATCCTTTTCCTCTTCCTCTTCTCATGCTTTCTTCTTTATTTTCCCCTTTCCTCTCTCTTTCCCTGTCTTCTTCTTTCTTCCCGTTTCCTCTATTTCTCCCCCCTTTCTTTTGCTCTTTCCCCTCTCCCTACTCTCTACTTCTGTGTATTTTCTTTCTTCTGCCTTTCTATCTTCTCTGTCTCTTTTCTCTCTCTCCTTCCCTCTCCCTCTTTTCTCTTTCCCTCTTTGTCTTCTATTGTTCCTGTCCCTTCTCTATTTCTTTTTCCTCCTCTATTTTCTCTCTCCTTTATTTCCCCTTCTTCCTCTTTCCTTTTTCTTCCTCCTTTTCTTCTTTCTTTCTCCTTTGCCTCTTCCACTCCTCTCTCTGTCTTACTCTCTCTATATTTCTCTGTCTCAGTCTCTATCTGTCTCTCCTTCTGTCTCTGTTTTTGTTTCTGTCTCTCTGTCTGTGTCTCTTTGTCTGTCTGTCTGTCTGTTTCTCTCCCTTTCTTTCTTTTTCTCTTTTTAAAATATCTAACTCCTTGAATTGGTCTCCTTCCTTCCTCAAGAAGGAGAAATTCCTTTTCATCAACACATCGTGATACATATTGCAGGCAGCGTGATCCAGAGCTGCTGGCTGCTAGGAGGCAGCCTCCTGTTTTATGACGCTAGATGAGGCTTGTTATCATCACTCTTTTCTCAGGCCTCACTGCCTTGGACCTTATTGGTGAAATATGTCCTTATGGGAGATATTGGCCTGTGTTGAAATAGGAATCTACACACCTACAGGTTTAGGAGGAATTTCAGCTACTACACCCCACTACAGTGAGCCTAATAAAAACCTGGACTCATTACTCACACAAGAGAACAAAGAGTGTTTTATAGAAGATCAAATAAAAAATATAAATATCAAGGTTAGCAGCTCCTGAGTTGAGGATGTCCATAGTCTGCCTTGTCTTTATTACTTTTAAAGGCATCTGAGATGAAAGGTCAAATTCAATTCAGCACAATGGCTTTGTGTGTTTTGATTTGTACCTTGTGGTGGGCAGTTATTAATTTCTCTCTCAAAGCTTCAAATTTTTTCAGGATGTCTGTGTTGTGGTTTAGTGAGAAGTGTATTCGAGATGGGTTCAATTTAAATAGAAAGAGAGCTATATTCCATGTCAGAAGCCTGAGTTCAAATTTCAGTTTTGTCTCTTAGTTCTTTTATGACTTTGCGGAGAAGTTATTTAACATCTCTAGGCCTCTTTTCTTTCTCTGCAAAAAGATAGCACTTAAATAAGATGACCTTTGGACTTCCTTCTACCTTTATCTGTCACTTACTAGGTATGAGCTTCAGCGAATCCCTTCATTGATTACACTAGGCATATGTACTGGGTGATAAGCATTAAGTCTATAATTCTTTTCCCATCTATATGAGCCTCAGTTACCTCATCTGTCAAATGGACAAAATAATACTTTCACTACTATTGTTACTTTTTTAACTTTATTTTTTCTATTACATGTAGACACACAATCAATATACTATTGTTGTTAGGATCAAAGGAGAAAATCTACTACAGTGGTCTCAAATTCTCTGGTATCAAATCCCCTTTGCAGTCTTTTATTTTTAAATTCCTCAAATCTCTCTCTCTCTCTCTCTCTCTCTCTCTCTCTCTCTCTCTCTCTCTCTCTCTCTCTCTCTCTCTTCCTTACTCTCTTCCTTCTTTTCTTTTCTTTTCTTTTCTTTTCTTTCTTTCTTTCTTTCTTTCTTTCTTTCTTTCTTTCTTTCTTTCTTTCTTTCTTTGTTTCTTTGTTTCTTTCTTTCTTTCTTTCTTTCTTTCTTTCTTTCTTTCTTTCTTTCTTTCTTTCTTTCTTTCTTTCTTTCTTTCTTTCTTTCTTTCTTTCTTTCTTTCTTTCTTTCTTTCTTTCTTTCTTTCTTTCTTTCTTTCTTTCTTTCCTTCCTTCTTTCTTTCTTTCTTTCTTTCTTTCTTTCTTTCTTTCTTTCTTTCTTTCTTTCTTTCTTTCTTTCTTTCTTTCTTTCTTTCTTTCTATTGGTACTAAGGGTTTTTAAAAAATCTATTAAAGATATTTTACTATGAGTGCTATAGACATTTTGTTTAAAATGAAGAATTGCATACTTCTGGGTCAAATGAGCAACAAAATATAGGAGCTAGATGTTTTCTCTGATCCCCATGACATCTCAAACCTCTTCAAAATGGAAATTATATACCAAAAGATAAAACAACTCTTTCCATGACGTAGGACATTCAGAATCAAAAATAAGATAAAAAAAACTCACTCCCCAGAACTGACTGTCTCTGACCCTAGACTTACTCAGCACTCCTCTCCTGCATCCTACACTAAAGAGCAGCAGTCAGGTTACACCAGCAAAATCAAGGATCTACAACAACCCACCCCCATATCCCTGTCTTCTAACTCTTTCCAGTGCTATAGATCCCCTGGATCCAAGCTACAATGTACAATCAGCATGATGGCAGCTTTTCAGAAGCAAAGCTACAAATCTCTGAATTGTCAGTGCCAGGCCAGAGAAATGAGAAAGGGAAATATTTGGGGCAAGATACCAGGACCAGAAAACTGTGTGATAGAGTATTTAGGGATTGTGGGGGTGGAGTTGTGCAGCACTCCACTAAACCTGAGGAAAATAGCATAAAATCCATCTGAGGCCAGTTCTGACCATCCAAAAGTCACTTGAGACAGAGACCTAGCCTAGTAAACCATAAATTGCTCAGCACAGGAGGAAGCTGAGAGAGACTCTTTGAGATCAACCTCTACCCCATACTGAAAGAAACTGTTATCAGAAAAGACAGAGTCAGAAAGTGAAGAGAGGAAAACGATGAGAGGGAAGCACCTGAAATTACCAAAGATCTTAGGAAGAAGAAAACTCAGAGTCTTTAAACACAAGGAGATAAGTCAATAGGAAAATGTTAACAACAGAAGACAAGATGGCCTCAAGATCTCAGAAAAAAATTCAGGCATCTAGCAAAACAAAGGAAAAGTGATTCAACACTTGATGAGACAGAGGAATCTGTGGAATGTGAGGAGAACATGGAATCACAATCCACTGTTCCTGAGAAATGAGAACTATGAGAACAGAATTTATGATCTGCATAGCAAAAATAATAGAACAGGAAACCTAGAATCTGTGATAGCAAGTTTCACTAAAGAAACAAAAGAGAAAACAATAGATTGGGAATGTAGAGAAAAATGTGAAGGACAACATAGAGAAGAGAAACAAAAAACAGCAACATTTAAATAAAATATGTTCACTGTGCAAGCAAAACTTGGCAGGATGTGCAGAGACAACCTGAGGATTACAGGTCTCCCAGAAGAATACCAAGGACAAAAAAAAATCTTAATACTTTAATGAAGGATGTAATAGAAGAGAACTATCCAGAACTTGTGAAAACAGAAAATGAAAAACCAGTTGAAAGAATTCACAGCTTGCCTCCAAGAAAAAAACAAAAAAACCCAAGGCTGTAGACTCCAATACACATAGCAGTTAAATTTAATAATTCAATTCAGAATCAAGTTCTGCAAGTTATGAGTAGAAAAAAATCTCCAAAAATAATGAAGAATAAACTTGAATAATACAACACCCTTTTGCACTCACCAGAAAACATGAGGGAAGATATGTTCCAAAGATTAGTAGAGCTCAGGATATAGTCTAGAGTAACCCACTCTGAAAATTTGACCTTAACTATAAATGAGAAAAAAATGGATATTCAAAAATAAAGGGGCACTTGAAACATATTAGAAAGAAAACCAGAAATGGTTATTAAAGGGACATAGGAACCTTGCTTCTTGTAAGCTTTGGTTGCTTGAGAAATACAGAGAAAAGAGAAAGATCAGATAATCAAAGGAGTCATGAATCAGAAAAATGAGGGTCTAGTGTAGAAAGAAAAAAAGAATGGATAATAAAGAAAGTCAAAGAAGTCCTTTTTTGGAAAGGGTATCAAAAATAGAAAGTAAGGAGAAAAAAATTAATGAAGAGGACTAGTTGAAGAGGAGAGGAAGGAAGAATCTATTTTAGTAACTGAAAAGAGAAAAAGAGGGAAGAATTATATAACTAGATAAAAACAGGAGAGGAAAAGAAACTACTGAGTAAAAGTCCAAAGGGAGAGGGGTAACAAATAGGAGGTGATCAGCAGTGAGAGGAAAAGAGTCAGAAGTAATAGGGCCTCCTTAAAAAAAAGTTAATGTTAAAAAAAATTAAAATAAAAAACTAAGGAAAAGTAACTGAAGGAATATGGTATTGTGTTTATAGCTGAAAAAGAAAAAATATATAACTTAAAAAATGTCAGTCAGATGGGAAAATGTAAAACTTCATAACTTTAAATATGAATGATTAAATGATGAAATAAAATTAAAAAGTTATATAATAGGTGAGAAAACAAAACCCTATAATCTGTTCCTTATAAGAAACACATTTAAAAAACAAAGACAAACAAAATAAAGCTGAAGAGAATTACTATGCATCAAATGAATTAAAAAAAAAACTGGAGCTGTAATCATGCTATCGACAAAGCAAAAATAAATATTCAAAAGAGAAAAAAGAAAAAAGGAAAATATGTTAAACTGAAAGGAATCATATATGACAAACCAATAATCAGTAATAGACATATATTCCAAATGATGTAAGCATATAAATTAAGCTATAAGAAAGACACAGAAACACAATAATAATAGGAGGCTTCAATATCGCTCTCTGTCTCAGTGTAACAAAAACATAAATAAGAGGGAAAATATGAATCCAAACAAATTATTGGAGACACTAGAGTTAAAAGACTTATGGTATTTCTCAGTCAACACCACATGGAACTTCAGCAAAAATTAACTAGGTAGTAGACCAGAGCAATATTACAAACAAATACAAAAAGTTAGAAATAGTTAATAAATTCTGGGCAGACCATAACATGATAAAAATCATTATTGATTTAAGGACCACAAACAAAAGATACAGAAGCAAATGGATACTTAACAATGAAATCCAAAACAAAAATGAGTCAAAGAACAAATAATAGAAACAATAAAAATGATGAAACAACATACTAAAATGTTGGGGGATGCAGCTAAAGCTGTCCTTGGGGAGGAAAATTTTATACAATAAACATATATCAATAAAATAGAAAAAAGAGAATTAATGAACTCAATAGGCATTTAAAAAATTAGAGAACTAATAAATAAATCCCAAGTAAGCACAAAAGACAAGATATTAAAAATAGATAAATTGAAGAAAATATAGAAATAATAGATAAAATTAAAAACTAGTTCTTTGCAAAAACAATAAAATTGACAAACATAATTTGATTAAAAAGAAGAGAGAAGAAAATCAAAATTTTCAAAATAGCAAATGAGTAAATTGTAATCACAGCAAAACCAGAAGAAATACAGAACATACCATGCAGTTGAATGCTAACAAAACTTTGAACACAAAAGGAATAGAGGAATGTCTTTCAAAATGTAAAATATTGAAACTATCAAAAGTCTTTATTGAAATCTTAAATATGTGAAATAATGCAATCTCAGAAAAGTAAATAGATTTAGCAGTAAAAGAACTACTTCCAAAAGAAAAAAGCTGGTCCCAATGGATTCACAAGATATTATTAAATTTTTATGGAACACTTATCACCTATACTTTATAAATTATCCTCAAAAATTGAGAAAGCATCCTACTGGAATTCTTTAATGAAACAAATATAATCCTAATACCTAAACCAGGGAAAGATAAAACACAAGTAAAGAAAACTACAGGCCAAAGTATTAATGATCAATAACTCAAAAATTTTAAATGAAATGCTGTCAAACAGATGACAGAGATTTATCCAAGAATTCATGGCCAAGTGGAATTTATACCAGGGATGAAGGAAGTTTTCAACATTAGAAAAACAATCAATATATTTAATCATTAAAAATCAAATTATTCAAAACTCCATGATCATCTCAATAGATCTGAAAAACCTTTGATTAAGTATAACACTCTTTTATGATTAAAAGCCTTAAAGAAGTATAAGAATAGAAATTCCTTTTTTAGTATCATAAATGGCATCTATTCGAAACCAAAAGCAAGTATCATATACAATGGGAATACAATAGAACTTTTCCCCAGCAAATATGGAAGGGAAACAAGGATGACCACTTTCCCCACTATTATTTAATATAGTTATAGAAATGCTAACAGTAATAAGACAAGAGAAAGAAATTGCAGGCATAGTGATGGGTAAAGAGTAAATAAAACTATACCTATTTGTTAATGATATAATTGTATAAATGGACATTCCTAGGGAATCAGCAAAAATACTAATTGAGACAATTAATAGCTTCAGCAGGTTGCAGGCTACAAATTAATCATCAAAAATACTAATCAATATGTTTTACATGATTGTACATGTATAAATCTATAACAAATTGCCTGCTTTCTTGGGGAGGGGCTGGAGAAGGAATGAGAGAGAGAATTTGGAACTCAGAACTTTTTTTTTACTGAATGTAAAGTATTGTTTTTACCAGTAATTGGAAAAAATAAAATATTATTCAAAAATGCCCATCAATTGGAGAATAGCTAAATAAATTTTGGTACATGGATTGATCAAATATTACTGTGCTGTAAGAAATGAAAATTCTATGTGAACTGGTCCAGAATGAAGTAAGAAGAGTCAAGAAAACAATATATATATAAAATAACATATATTAACTGCAACAATGTCAATGGAAATAACAATCATCTACCAAAAGACCAAAAGGGTATGTAACAAAATTATAAAGGTCAAGCAGGACTCAAATGATGAGTTATGAGAGCACCCCTAACACATTCCTTTATGGAGATTTGAGGTCCACAGTTGTTAAACGTGGTACATGTTGTCAGATTTCTTCAATGTATTGATCAAAAGAACTGGTTTCCCCTCCCTTACTTAAAAAAAGAAGCAACTATTTGTTATACAGGAAGGCTCTTTGGGAGGGAGAAAGGGAAGAATACTTGGGAAAAGTATGGTGATATAAAAAAAGAAGATATCAATAAAACCTTTAAAAAGAAAAATTAAATGAAGGATTCTGTCACTGCACTCTAGTGAAGTACTGCAAAAAATGTTTCAGACACATGGATGTAAGCTATTATTGCTTAGTGCTCTACATGCCTGATGTCTGCAAGGCCTAACCAACAAAATATGTTTTTGTTTAAAAATAAAATTTCTGCCACTCTGCACCAACTACTCCAACCCAATTTAATTTCAGGTCAGCCATTCAATTAACTATATGATTTTGATTAAGTCCTTTTATTTAAGCCTCAGTTTCCTCATCTATAAAATAAGTATGTCCACAATCAAATGTAATAGACTTTTCAACTAGCAGCAATGCAATGACCCAGCAGAATCCAGATGAATTTAGGGGAAAGAACACTATCCATGTCCAGAGAAAGAACTATGGGAACAGAAATGCAAAAGAAAAACATGATCGATCACATGGTTTGATGGGGATATGATTGCGGTTTTGCTATAAAAAGATCACTCTATTACAAATCCGAATAACATAGAAATAGACTTTGAACAACAATGCATGTATAACCCAATGGAATTACTTGTCAGCTCCAGGAGTGGGGAGGGAAGAGGGGTGGGAAAAATCATGAATTATGTAACCATGGAAAAATATTATAAATAAAATGTTAAAAAATAATAAAATGAAATAAGCGGGTCTCCAAGGTTCCTTCCAGCAAGTAAAAGTGAGAGGAAGGTGTTAGCAAATAACCTGTAACGGTTCTGGACCAATTCTGTCATGTTGTAGAAAGAAGTCATGTTTTTGGTAGAAGCTGCACTGGGTGACCTCATTCACATCTTCAGATATAGGTCCCAGATGACCTGATTTTCCAAATTAAAAAGTTCGGACCTATTTTCTGATTTATGAATTTATAGCTCTGAGATGACTCGAGGCAACCAGGCCAATCATCACTGTTGACATTCTAGAACTAAACCACCCACCCAGACCACACACAAATTTGTTCTATAGCCATTCATGAAACTGAATGGTGTGCAATTACTTTCATGAATAATTTTCATGTTTCTTCAGCATATGAGTCTTTAATATTCTCTGACTTATATATATGGTCCACAAGGATCTATTGAAAGAACTTGGGATTTTATCTTGGAGAAGAGAAGAATTAAGGAGGCTATGTTAGCTGCCTTCAAGTATTTGAAGGTCTGTCAGCAGAGGAAAGGGATCACATTTAGTCTTCTTGACTTCAGGGGGCAGAAGTAGATGGTTGCAGAGAGACAGATGTCGACTCAATGAAAGCTGTCTCACTGAATAGTAAAAAAATAATAATAAAAATCTGTAGTCTCTCACAGCTCTACAGTAATGCAATTGACTGAAAGGTGCAGAGACTTTCCAATCTTACTGTGTTTGTTCATAGCAATTTAAGAAAATTGATTGGAAAAAACAAAATGCTTTTTAAAAGCCCTCTTCCCAAAATGTCTCACATACACATGTTAAAACCATACAAGATTCCTTGGAAGATATGGCAGACGAACTAAGTTTATTCTATGACCCTCTGGTTATTTTTTCCACTGAGGCAAGGAAATGTATAATCACTAAAAGTTCTTATCTACTATCATGGAAGGAGTCTAGTTACAGCATTCAAGTGAAGAAATTTCCCGATAGATGGTCAAACCCATCAGGTTCTCTTGTTTGGGTTAAGCTGATTTTATTAAGTTCTATAACATTTCAGAGTGTCTTAAAGAAAATCTATAATTATTTAAAAGAATGTGGCTTGAATAGTCACATATGATGGGAAAATCCAAGTGGATGAAGAATATCTATTGGGTGGATTCATGTGCAATTAATTAGATGATCAGTCCCTAGAACTGGGGTATACTTAAGTGTGCATATATGCATATATACCTATGTCCACCCATGGTATATATATATATATATATATATATATATATATATATATATATATATCTTCCCTTCCTCTTGCTGGAAGTTCAAAGGAGAAAAGGCACTAGATGAGGGCCAAACAAAGGTATCCTTGATACGCCATCCAAAGAGATGGAGCTGAGTCTCTCCCACCCATATTATAGCCAATAGAATGGATGGTTTCTCTTGACTCCGTTCCAGTCATCTTCAACACAATCTCCTAGCTATAAAGGAGGTAGTCATCAAACAGATATTCTTTGGAAGACTAAATATTTCCCACTTCACCCAGCCACCCATACTAGCAATATTCCATCACAGAATTTCCTAGCCATGCCAACCCACATAGATGCCATTGACTCAACATGGGTATAGCACTGATACTATCTGTCCCAAACATGTGCCATCCAATCAGAAGATACAGATTCTAAGAAAAGTGTGTGTGTGCATATCACAACCAATCAGAGAGGTTCAATGAATAATTGCTGTGCTTCAAATTTTCATTTGTAAAATATTGAAAATAATACTTTACTCCCTATTTCAGAGAATTACAGTGAATAGAGTGCTTTGTAAACCTTAGGCTAGAAAATATCAACTATCATCATCTTCATTATTATTACTATTATTCACAAGTATAGGATGGAAGAATCATGGCTAAATGACAGTTCACATGGAAAAGACCTAAAGGTTTTAATGGACTGAAAGAACAATATGAGCAATGAGTCAACAATATGATATGGCAGACAATAAAGGTCCTTCAGTGCTATGCTTCCTTAATAAAAGCATGGTGTCCAAAATGGAGGACATGCTAATTCCTCTGCATGCTACCCTAATCAGACCACATGAGGAAAATGATGTTCAACTCTGAGTACTAGATTTTAGTAAAGACATTGACTAATTGGTTTGGACCAAAGTAGGGACACCAGGATGGCAAGGAGACTAGAGCTCATGTTATTTTAATTAATCAGTAAGCATTTATTAAGAATCTTCTATGTGTCAGACACTATGTTAGGTACTGAGCATACAAAAGCAAAAATTAAATAGTCCCTACTATTAAGGTGCTTCCATTCTTCTGGGGAGACAACATGAACATATACATGTTCAAAATAAATAAAGGGTAATTGGGTTATTTTTTCCCTTTGGAGAGGAATGGTACTAACTGAAAAGGGATAAGAAAAACTTTTATGGATAAGACGGTACATGAAGTGAGGGGAACAGAAAATACTAAGAGACCAAGGGGAGGAGGCAGTGCATTCCTGTCACTGAGAACAGTCAATGCAAAGGCATGAAAAGTGGAGATGCTAAGAATGCTATATATGAAGAACAGCAAAAAGTCCAGGCTGCTGAGCTGGAGAGTACAAAAAGGATAGTAAAGTATAAATAAGGATTGAGATGTATGTTAAGGACAGACTACAAAGAGCTTTAAAAACTAATGAGATTTTATAATAAATGTGATAAGAAGTCATTATGGATTATTGAGAAGGTAAATGACATGGTTAGAACTGCTCTCTGGAGAATGAATTGAAGCAGGGGAAGACTTGGGCAAGAACATCAGTTAGGAAACTATTGCAATAGTCCAGATAGGAAGCTGGTTGGAGTGAGGAACTCAGACTTCCATTTTGGGGCTTAAAACTCTCTTGAATACATTAGGCTCTTGAGAGGGGGTAGGGGGAGGGGTGGGTTCATTAGAAGCAGGGGGTTCTAAGGTCGAGTTGGCAGGAGGAGCTGTGTCCAGAGTTTCTGATAATGTTCTTAATTCTCTTTTAATGCTTCTCATAAAAGCTACAATCTCTCCCTGACTTTCCTCTATAAGCTCAAGCCGAGTATTTAGTTCTGCATATTGTTGAGTAGTAGAAGGAACACTCGGTTGGTTTGACTGAGAAGTGAGTTTTGTAAAGAAATACCATAATACAGCTATAAAAATCAAAATCCCAAGGGGGAGTACTGTGTTGATTATATTTTGCCATAAATCCCATGGTATGAGAAATTTTAGAGAGAAAAAGAATGCAAATTTTACAAGGTTGGCCATGGAGCTGAATAGCCAGTTGGTAAGTATGGTGTGAACTGGCTGTAACCACATATTTCTAAAGTAAACACGTGGAGAGAAGGACAAGGCCAGAACTTTCCCCAGGTTTTGTCTTAATCTTAATTTAGGCAGTTGTTCTCTAAAGGAAAGGATTTAGAACAAGTTCTCCTAGCCAGGACTTTAGGGCCCTGTTGCTAAGATCTAAGACAGCTTAAATTTAAGGAGAATCAAAAAGGTTTTTTACTCACCCGTTCTTGCAGCTGTAATTTTGAAGCCAAGTTAAAACAGAAAACAAAACTGACTGATAGGCAAGTAATAAAGCAAAGAGATAAAGGAAAGAGATTTCACAGAAGACTTTTGAGGGTTTTATCACCAACTTCGTGATCAGCCATAAACTGTAAGATTTAAAATGGGTATATGGCTTAAACTGTAATAATTAAAATAGTTGTGGGTCATAAATTGTAAGTAGTTAAAAGAGTTAAGGGTATAAACTGTTATAATTAAAATGGTTGATGTTGTAAACTGTAGTGAGTTAAAATGGTGGAAGATATAAATTGTGATAGATATAAGAGAGGGTGAGTAAATTGTGACCGCAAAAAATATGTTTCACTACAGTGTCTTGGTTTTTAAATCAAATATAAGGTGGTCGCCAGGGAAATATTCCCAATTATTCAATATGCCCAAGTCAACTGGGTTTTATAGAGAATTTAATTAATAATACAATGAGTAATCAAAGAAAGAGAGTGAGAAAAAAAGGAAATAAGTATGAAGGGCCTTAAGCCAACATGGCCTAGACCTGAGTCTTAAGAGAGAAATCAGTCAGTTAGGCTTTTATCACTCACCACAAGGTCTGTCTAAGCAAGGATTCTAGGGTCACCAGGCCAGCTCCATCTCAGCTGATTTCACCAGAGAGAGTTCCAGCCAGAGTCCTCCTCAAAGAGAGATCCAGCCAGAGACTGTTTCAAAGGGCCTCTCTCCAGAGCCTCCAGAGGGACAGAGTCCCCTCAGAGGAGCTCCAGCGAGACCTCCTTAGAGATTGTCCTCCAAGAGCTTCCCTTCTCCAGAGCCTCTCTCAAGAGATTCTTCCCAAGAGATCTTCATAAGAGCTTTCTACAAAAGGATTTTTTCCCTCAAGAGATTCTGCTTTTTCTTATATAGGGTTTTTTTCCTATGTCACCTCCCCTAAGTCCTTACATCTACCAATCACTGTAGACATTTTCCAAAGGACTGCCCATCTGAATTGTCTAATCTCCTCAGTAAGTCTGAACCAGAGAAAACACAGCTGAGTCGACTAATCTCATTAAGAGAAAACCTGCCCGACCTTTATAGGTACCTAGCATCCCATTGTATCAATTCTAAAAACAGCCAAGGCTCAAAGAACTCCTTGCCTCATCATAAGCATGGGTCCAAGTACTTTCATTGTTTAGCAAGGAGTTTTCTCCCCTAAAGCAGTCTTAAGTGCGGGTGGAGTAGAGGTCCTCCCATTTCTGATCCTGGCGAGTTCTCACACCAAAATGGGGAATGTTTCCAGTAGGGAATTCGTTCCAATGGAGGATTCCTCAATGTGGAAATTTTTAACATTCACAAGTCTGAGAAATTTCAGATGTCATCTGAAGGAAAACCCCTGCTCCCTAGAAGTTTCTATAACCAAATTTGCTAATCTATTCATTAAAATGGTCATTTTTGCACCCAGGGCATCGGGACTCTGTCAAGAGAGTATGGATAGCCCCTGGTATAACCACTATAGCCTCTAAAGTATGTTCAGCCTGCTCTACCTGCCTGGCATATAACCAACATGCATTTCGTGGAAAAGCCTTTGGTGGACGTCCTCTGGCTTACACACCTTTTGAACATCTACAGATAGATTTCATAACAATGCCAAAGGCTGGATGTTATAAATTTTGTCTAGTAATAGTAGATCAACTAACCAGATGGCCAGAAGCATTTCCTATAGCCCGAGCCACAGCAACTTTTGTTGCTAAGGTGCTTTTAAAAGAAGTTATTCCTCACTTTGGCCTGCCAGCATGTATTGATTCCGATAGGGGGAGTCATTTTACTGATTCTGTTCTAAATCAGATATATTCTTGCTTGGGAATAACTCCCAAATTTCATGTTCCATATCATCCCCAGAGCTCAGGCCAAGTAGAGAGGATGAACAAAGAACTTAAAACTATGATTGGCAAATTATGCACTGAGACCCATTTAAAATGGCCTGAAATTCTCCCTTTGGCCCTATTTTATCTTAGAAGCAGGCCTAGAGGAGACTTACATATTTCACCATTTGAGATGCTTTTTGGACATCCGCCTATACAGGCTAAGCTTTTCTCCCCGGCATATACCTCACTATTAGGGGGAGATATTACTATTGCTTCCTATATACAGGAGTTACAGCACAAACTACGTGAACTTCATGAATCTGGAGCTGCAGTACAAGCTGGACCACTAGACTTTTCTCTGCATGACCTTAATCCAGGAGATAAAGTTTATATTAAGAATTTCAAGCGAACTGGAGCAACTCAACCTTTGTGGGAAGGACCATTCCAAATATTGTTAACTACTCCAACATCTATAAAGATTGGAGAAAAGGACTCTTGGATTCACTGCTCACATGTGAAGAAAGCATCTTCTGCTGAGACTGATTGACTCTATCCTATCATATGAATTGGAGATAATAATCCATAGACAAATGGATGCTGTTTTTTCGAGAACACATTGAATTACTGATTTTTTCCTTATTTTTATTATTTCTTTTCTTTATTTTGATTAGAATGATTGCTTTTTTCTCATTTTTGTACTGAAGGTACACATAATTAATATTAATATTTTTTCCTGCAGTAATAGAAGTTAATATATATATTCTTGCTATAATATCAATATATACGCAAAAGCTTTAAACTATGGGAACCTGCCATTTCTTGATAAAATATTATAGGACTGTGATTAATATTTATATCTGATTCCAGAAAATGGGATAAAAACAAGAAGCACAGACTTAACCTGAATAGTGCCAAAAAAGAGCACACAGGAAATACTAATGTGAGACTCGAGGTTGCGACGCTTGACATATTTTAAGTCGTAGGATTTCCTTGTATCTACACTCTCTGTGAAGTACTCATACAAGTACAAAGTTTGACTATCATGCTGGCTCCCTATATCCCTGAGAATGACAAAAAAATCAGACGAGGGAATGACATTTCCCTATCAAAATAGAATTCTAGTTACTTTTCTTCTTATATTATGGCAACTTACTGTAGTCTTGGCTAAGTGAAATATTACTGCATTCTGTCCTACAGACTTCTGGGATAGAAACTACTTTATATTGGACCTATACAAGGGCCTATTTTGAATTTTTTTCCTTATGTTTTTGATTGTTTTTTCTTTTCTTTTGATAATTGACTCATACACCCCCATAACTGAACATTGCATTCTGAGCTAAACTTGATGTTTTTTAACACCTACTTCAGGGGGGATTGTATTTTAATTTAAAATCTCAGAATTTTTGAATTTTTTGTTTGAGATTGTATTTTTATAAAAATCCAAGAATTTTGAATTTTTGTTTAAGCTTGTACTTTTATAAAAATTCAAGATTTTGATTTTGTTTGAGAAAAGATCTTCAAGAAAGAAGCTTGAAACTTTTATATCCAGAGAATGAACTGTTGCAAAAAGATGCCAGAAAAACTACACTTCATCAAGAAGATCAAGAATGAACTTTGGATATGATTGATTGAACTAAACTTTGATTGAACATTTATTGTAAATGTACACATTTTTGCCAAAAGGGACTGCCCCTAATTTGACTTTCTGTCAATGCGCCTAGCAAAACATTGGTTTTGCTTTCTTTTCTTTTCTATATCCTCTCTCACTATTCTAATTCCTCTTAGAAATTTGAATATCGTGTATATCTATATTTAGAAATGCATTTAGGATTACAAATTGATTATGTTAAATGATCAATGGGGAGACTAGTCTCCCAATGATCATCGGGGGGGATTGTAAATCTTGAAATTTCTCAGACTTGTGAATATTAAAAATTTCCACATTGAAGAATCCTCCATTGGAACAAATTCCCTACTGGAAACATTCCCCATTTTGGTGTGAGAACTTGCCAGGATCAGAAATGGGAAGACCTCTACTCCACCCGCACTTAAGACTGCTTTAGGGGAGAAAACTCCTTGCTAAACAATGAAAGTATTTGGACCCATGCTTATGATGAGGCAAGGAGTTCTTTGAGCCTTGGCTGTTTTTAGAATTGATACAATGGGATGCTAGGTACCTATAAAGGTCGGGCAGGTTTTCTCTTAATGAGATTAGTCGACTCAGCTGTGTTTTCTCTGGTTCAGACTTACTGAGGAGATTAGTAGACACAGCAGAATTTTCTCTGATTCAGACTTACTGAGGAGATTAGTCGACTTAGCAGGAATTCAGATGGGCAGTCCTTTGGAAAATGTCTACAGTGATTGGTAGATGTAAGGACTTAGGGGAGGTGACATAGGAAAAAAACCCTATATAAGAAAAAGCAGAATCTCTTGAGGGAAAAAATCCTTTTGTAGAAAGCTCTTATGAGGATCTCTTGGGAAGAATCTCTTGAGAGAGGCTCTGGAGAAGGGAAGCTCTTGGAGGACAATCTCTAAGGAGGTCTCGCTGGAGCTCCTCTGAGGGGACTCTGTCCCTCTGGAGGCTCTGGAGAGAGGCCCTTTGAAACAGTCTCTGGCTGGATCTCTCTTTGAGGAGGACTCTGGCTGGAACTCTCTCTGGTGAAATCAGCTGAGATGGAGCTGGCCTGGTGACCCTAGAATCCTTGCTTAGATAGACCTTGTGGTGAGTGATAAAAGCCTAACTGACTGATTTCTCTCTTAAGACTCAGGTCTAGGCCATGTTGGCTTAAGGCCCTTCATACTTATTTCCTTTTTTTCTCACTCTCTTTCTTTGATTACTCATTGTATTATTAATTAAATTCTCTATAAAACCCAGTTGACTTGGGCATATTGAATAATTGAGAATATTTCCCTGGCAACCACCTTATATTTGATTTAAAAACCAAGACACTGTAGTGGAACATATTTTCTGTGGTCACAATTTACTCACCCTCTCTTATATCTAGCATAATTTGTATCTTCCACCATTTTAACTCACTACAGTTTACAACATCAGCCATTTTAATTATAACAGTTTATACCCTTAACTCTTTTAACTACTTACAATTTATGACCCACAACTATTTTAATTATTACAGTTTAAGCCATATACCCATTTTAAATGTTACACTGATCACACTCTGTACCTCTTAAATTGTACCAAAGTCTTGTCTAAAGCATGCATGTCTCTTGCCTCCTTTTGGCTCCCCTCTCAGGTCCAATTCTGGTTGATTCCTGATTTTTGTCCTGTAGCTACCTTTAACACACTGACTTTGACCTTTAGATTTTCTTAAATCCTTTGACTTATCTGACTCAGTTCCTGACATTAGCCTGAGGTGTTGCATTCTTGTATTCCACTCATACTGAGACTTCTTTGCTACTCTTTCCCCTGCTCCTTAAGCAGGGAGGATGTAATGAGTATCATCAGCCCTGTTCATTCTCTGTCCCTGCCAGACCACAACCTGGGTCATACCCAGGGGTGGAGTCAGATGGCAGAATATACTGTATTTCATTTGCACAAACTTGGGCAAAAAACACTCCAGTACAACTGAGGAGGGAAAGACACCTAGTACAGCTGCTTGGATGTTTTTCTAATGATTTTTGAATGCTTTTACAATGTCGTTCCTTCTGTAACACTGCCAGAGCCGGAGAGAAGAATCCAACATGATTGTCTTCATTTAGTTATTAAAGAATGTCTGGAGGTACCAAGATTTCTACACCACACTTATACCTTTCTGGAGCAGAAATCAAGTGATATAACAGCTGTACATGTTTATTTTCTTTGGGGCTGAAGGAATCCAAAGAAATCAAAGAGGGAAAAAATCTTAGTCACCATCTTTCATTTCTGCCACTATTACAAAAGCAGGTGCATAGTTACACTGTTTGTTTCTTCTAGGCATATGAAATTTTAAATGAATACTTTCTAACTAGTATATTATTATTATATTCATAAGAACTGAATGTGCTAGATACTAAATAGAGAATATTAAAAAATATACTTTGTTTGAATTCTGACTATTTAGAAGGTTGTAGGAGAATTGTGATTACCCTCACACAAAATCAAAGAATGTAAGGGATAAAGCAGATCTCAGATGTCATCTAATCCAATCCATTCATGAAACAGAAGTTCAATGTTTCATATACAACATTATTTAGCTACTTGACTGCTTGGATTTTTTTTTTAAACCTAGGAACTCTAGAATCTGGCAGGCATATTTCTGAATGTCTTCAATTTGGAGTTTCTTTGAGGCAATAATTTGTGGATTCTATCTATTTTTCACTTTGCCGTTTCAGTAGTTCCTGACAGATTTCTTTGTTTATTTCTTGAAGTATGACATCTCCGGTTTTATTGTCATTGTTTTGTTTTATAATGTTCTCTCCTCATTTTGTTTTCCAGGAACGTTGTTTTTCATAGTAGATACTTCACAATTTCTGATTATTTAGGGGTTTTTTTTTGGCTTTGCTCTAATGTTTCTTGCTATATCACTGAGTTTTGTATTTTTTTCTCCATTCTATTTTCCAGGAAATTTACTTATTGGGCAAAGTTTTCCAGCTTCTGTTCTGAGCTGTTTATCATCTTTCAAGTATTTTCTCAAGAACTCTAATTTTATTCTTTATCTTGACCTTCATTTCCTTAATTAGACCTTCTACCCTTCTTAGGCACCTTGTATTCCTACCATTCTTTTTATCCCAGGATTTGATTAGTAATTATTTTAGAAATAATTTATTGTTCTGAAATTTTATATTAGGTTGTATTTTGCTCTAGGAATTCTTCATCATATTAGATTTTTTTCTTCTATTTGGTCCTTTATTTAGTCCTAGTAGAAATGCATGGCAAAAAGATTTTACTTGCTATTTCTTTCAAGCATCTCTTGGTTCTACAATTGATGTAGTCATTGGAGCTTCATTCACTCAGTGTATACCACCTGGGGTGAAATGCTATGGGCTATCATGCTGAGCTCTCAGTTCTCACCCTAAATTAAACCAACTAATAAGCCTAGTGGTCACTTCCTGAATCCATCTGCTCTGGTAATCTTGATCAAAACACTAAGGGGGGAATCATAGTCCTAAATGAAACAGCTAAGCCAGGTCTCAGACTCTTTCACAGTCTATGATGGTTTAGCAGAGCCGATATCATGTGGTTTCAATTCTCTGTTCTTCTACCCCAGACCTTAATTAGGACATTGAGCAAGGTTCAAGAGAACCATAACTTTTAGATGGGCCTATGACTTAGCCTTCTTCCATTTCAAGGATTTAAGATTTTCATGTGTATGAGTGCTCCTTCCAAAGGAGAGATATTCCTTTAGAGTTTCATAAGTAGGTTAGTGTGTTGTTATGCTCAAATAATTCATTAGCTTAGTGGCTAACTTACTTGTGCTGAGCATATCCAAACCTCACAAGGCTGAGCCTTAGATGAGATGCACATGGTATGTGTATGAGTTTGTGCTTAAATCCTTTCTAGCTTGGTAAGACCCTCCCATTGTAAAGGATAATTTTAGCATTTTGACTTAAAATCTAAATTAATTTGGTCACCAGGAAAAAATCCCAAATAACAAAATACCAAGTCAGCTGGAAATTATTGTGATTTTAATTAATAGAGAGAGAAGGAATTAAGAAGAAGAGAGAGTGAGCAGAAAGAGTTAATTTAAACTGCTCCGGCTCAGGCTGAGCCAGGCAGGAGTTAAAGACCTTGGCCAAAGAAGCCTCCCTTGAGAGACAAGGGAAAAGGAAGTCAGTCTTACCCAAGTCACCACCAGACCATCTCAAGGAAGCTGTCTGAGTTAAGCTCCTCCAGGCTGAGTTCCAGGATTGAACTGGTGCCCAGGCTGTTCACAGGAAGTGATCAGCCAGATCCAACTTTCAGGGGAAAGAGTTCAGGAAAAAAATCCCAAATATATAGACCTTTCACCCTTGTATCTCCACCTCTAAATTTTCACATCTACCAATCACATCAAAGGCTTTCTCCAGGACTGTCCATACTTTTAGTTCTCATCTTCTTTGATTAGTTTATATCTTTTGAGCTACTTCACACTTCTTTGTTAAGTTCACCTTTTGATAGTTACTTGACCTTTTTGTGATTAATTTAACCTTTATAGTTACTTAACACCTTTTTGTATTAAGATCTAAAAATAGACTTAGCTTAAAGTTCTAGCTTCACTATAAGGTGAGAACTAAGTACCTTCATTGTTCAATTAGGAGATTACAACTTTATCTTCTCCTAAAGTATGTCTAAGTAGGGTGGAGTAATGTAAAGTTCTACAAGACATTCCTGGTTCTGTTAAAGAGTGTCTTCATTGTTACATTCAGGAGATAGCTAAATCAAATCTTCTAAAGTGCAGTCTGAGTAGGGTGGAGTACTTTTAAAATTCACACCATGCTTATGCCCTTCTTGCAGAGTCTTCAAGAATTTCAAAATTTCGGTGGAATGGATATAAATGACTGTCAAATCCAATCCATATCTAAAAAGTAAACTTTTCTACAATATACATTATAAGTAGTTAGCCAAATCCTACTTAAAGGCAACAAATGAAGAGGAACTCATGGCTTCCAGAGCCATCTTGTTCCATTTTTTGTTAGTTATAAATTGGCTGGAATATTTTCTTCATATTGAGCCTGGTTAGCTCTTTGTAACTTTAACCCACTATTCCTGGGTCTGTCATTTAGAGTGAAATAGAATAGATCTAGTCCTTATTTCAAAAAGTACCCTTTCCCATATTATGATGATGGTTACTATTCCCCACTTCAAAATGCCTCTCATCTGTACATATATACCTTTAGCAAGTCTTCTGTTCTATAGGAGAAACACTCTAGCTTGCATAAGCAAGCACAGTTATGTGCATACATGTATATATGTTTCTATATAATATATGATATATATACACATATATGCAGGTAATTTTATATGTGTTCATATATAGTAGGTTACAAAAGTTTTAGTGTATATTGAAATGTATTTCTAAATATACAAATATAAAATAATAAATAGATTTTGTTTTATTTATTGAAATATATTATCTATATAAATGGATATTTAGATCTAATATATATCTATTATATGTGCATTTTATACATAGGTATAATATGTAATATATAGAGAGACATATACATATATATGCTTTTAGTTTGCTAAAAGTGAGATGCACTTCTCTAATGCTGCTTAGATAAATAATGTATCATACATCTCTTTCATCTTTTCAAACCATAGGTTTGCAGATTGGGTCTCAGGGTGGAGGAGAAGAAGAGATACCTATTCTTAGAGTTTCCAAGGTACTCTGTGGGTATTCAAACCTAAAACTATTGCTCATGAGCCCCCACTGGTGAGTTTATCTTTATCTATAAGTTAGTAAACAGAATTAGCTCAAAGCAAAGGCATGTCTTAAGATAGCATAATAAGAAAAGTAATTATAATTATTTTCTCTAAAAGTTTAGCATGTATTCTGTCTACACATATATACAGCATTAGTACATAGAACAAATGGGCAAAACTTAGAATATGCTTATACTGTATTACATATATATGGAAAACATGAAGCCAAGGCACCTCTGGTATTGAAAGATCTTAATGTCCTTCCACATTTTATTGTATCCTTATGCCATTCTCCACTGTGGAGAATGTCACTCATTTGGGGCCCCTGGATCTGATCCTCTCCATTGCCCAGATCTCAGTTACTAGAAATAACTTTCTTTTGAATCCATAATTAGCTCCCTGATCTGGTGATAAAGATTTTATTCCTTGAAGCTTCTTTCCTGCCTTGAATGTTGCCTCTCTGTATTTGTCACTGTCTGGAAGGTGCTTTTTTTCTGCTCTCTGGTTTGAATTACACAACCAGGGTCATTTTTGTCCCACTATGTAGCCTCGGAGTGGGATTTCAGTGTAGATTCAATATTTCAAAGACAAATAATACATATATTATAGAAAATCTAAATTAAATATCCATTTTACTGGAATCATATCTACTTATTATATCATTCCCTAACAGAAAAATGGTCAAAGGATATGAACAAATAATTTTCAAAAAAAGTTTCAGAGGCCAGCTAGGTGACTTACTGAAGAGAGCCAAGCCCAAAGACAGGAAGTCTTGAGTTGAAATCTGACCTCATTCTTCCTATCTGTGTGACCCTGGGCAAGTCACTTAACTCCAGTTGCCTAGTCCTTACTATTCTTCTGCCTTGGAACTGATACTTAGTATTGATTCTAAGGCAGAAGGTAAGGGTTAAAAAAAATGAATTTCACACAGTTAACAACCGTATGAAAGAATGATCCATTAATAATAATAGTAACAGAAATGCAAACATAAGCAATCTGAACTTTCAACTTTTACTCAGTTAATTGGCAGAGATGATGAAAAAAGTAGAAAAGTAGGAACAATAAGGTATTACTAATGGAGTTGTGTGTGGGTACAACCATTCTGGAAAGCAATTAGGAATTGTGTAAGTAAGGTAGCTAAAATGTCCAAGTCCACTGACCCATATATTCCCATGAAAAGGCTATGTTCTATGGAAGTCATTGACAAATGTAAAAGTTCTCTATAAAAAATATTTACAATTGCTCTTTTTGTGTTAGCAAAGAACTAGAAGCAAAGTAGATATCCCTAGATTTGGGCATGGCTAAACAAATTGTGGCACATGAATCTAATGGAATATTACTATGATCTAAGAAGTGATGAACATGAGGAATATAGGAAAGGATAGAAAGATATATAAAGGGAAATTAGTAATCAGGAAAATAATATACACAATGACTACCACAATGTAATAGAAATAAGAGCTATAAAACCATCAAAGTTGAATGTTGTGAAATTATGAAGAACAGATAGGATGCCAAAGAAGAGATACAAGAAGACACCCCTACTTCACTCTTTCTCAGAGGTAGGATTTTCATAGGTATGGAACATTGCATATATGAAGGGGTTTTTTAACATACTGATTGGTTTCGCTGTGTTTTTTTTCCCTCTTTTTTAAAAAAAACTATTGCAATAAATGGTTTTGTGGAAGGGGAAAATGAAAAATATGGAGGAAAAAGGCAATGTGAAAACAAAAATTATCAATGATAGTTGTTTTGGAAATCGATAGTTACATGAGGCTTACATATTATTATAGATTAATTCACTTTTTTATCTCAAAGTTCAACTTGTTTTTCCAAACAATAGGTTTTTAGTGAGGTTTCTTTTTAGTACCATCTAATCAACCAATGTCTTCTTCTTCCTTTTCTTTTTGAAGAAGAATGAGATGATGGAGGCAGTTTTAGTTTGGCAGGATGCTTACATGCAAAGCCAGACACATGACACATTCTGGTAGCAGTCTGGAGCTTAGATCTGGGATCATGTTCCCTTCCATATCAAATATCTCTTCCAAACACTCAAGCATGTGTTGGAAGGCAGAGGGGCTTAACGAGGTTAGAAGGAGCCAATCAAGTATCAGTTTTGCAGGATTGGGAAAGAGGGAAAAATCATCTATCAAAGAGGTTCATGGAAGTAGCAATGCACTGTTGTTGCCTATCATAGGTGGATGGATGATTAGAGGAAAAATCAACAAAAATTTTCTTTAAGTTGCTGAGCTATCCTTGTGACACACACAGGCACACACATAAACTCCTGTACTTCATCTGTGGACTGATTTCAGCTTATGGACTGCCACCACTGATTACCAATTCGAACTTGTATACTGAAGCCTCGCTGGTCCATGCCAGTGTTACAGGAATATCCTACTGGGTTTATTTTTTTTATCTTCTCCAATGAATGGATTTCCTGAATCATGTTTCTTTGTATGCATATGTGTATGAGTATTCATATGTGTGCTTATGTTTGTGTGTACACACACATGCATGGCTCTCAGAAGCTCTAAGCCCAGGGACAAAGGCTTGTTGGTGTTTAAAGAATGTAATAGTTTATTGATAATTTCAGCTTATTTCAGAGTCAGCAACATTGTCTTTCAGTGAACAAGATGGCTGCCAATTTCATAAGCCAGTCTGATTGCAACTTTAAGAATCCTTAAAAACAGTTTCTTTTAAAATGGCAGCCATGGACAGATCCTGAAGTTTGATTCTTGTCTCTGAACACACACAATCTGAGGAGGTCCTAAATTTGGCATGCTTTAAGCATCAGCCCTCAGCCAACCCCCAAATTCAAAGAGACAGCCTTAGCCAAATCCACAACTGGAACTCCAAGGGCTCCAAACTTAGTGATAGTTCAAAGACCAAAATGCACAAAGCAGAAGTGGCTGAAATTTCTGCCAACATTTTAGGGGGGGATTATATTTCATATAAATTATTACCAAAATACATGAATTGGCCTATAGAAATGGAGAATAAATAAATAATATAAAGATTATTTCAATGCCATCATTTATCTATTAAAGTGACAGAAAATAGAAATAGCTTGCAAAGTGGAATAAGAAGTTATAATTATACTTGATGTTAAGGGCATGACTATGTACTAGAGTTTCTTTTCTAAGCCTGGAATGAAAAGAAAGATCAATCCATAACCCTCTTCTCTCTGTGCAACTTTTGCCATTTCCCAGTCTTGGTTCTAATCAAAATTCTGAAATAAATCAAGTTTGCCTTCATTTCCCCACTCTGCTCTTTTATTACCTATAAGAATCATTCTTCTCTCCCAGCCAAGTATCTCCTGTTTTCAGTTGCTTGATCTCTTCTATAAAGGGAAAAGTATATCTAATAACTCATAGGTTCCTTAGCATGAATTAATTCAATGTTGCTACCCTTCCCTGCCTCTGGAAAATTTGCTTTTTAAAAGGGGACTATAGGGAAGAAAATTAAAAAGAATGGCTCTTTAATGGTGGGGTTTTAGACCCTGTGGGAGTTATATTTGGAATCAGGGGCTTTCTGGAGCCCCAGGTAATACCTCACATGTATGTGTGAAATTGGCTCCAGCTGCTGTTGCCTATCATAATTAATTTCTTTTGGGGAGGGTATGTATGATCTAAGTCCTAAGTTACCAAATAGCAATTCTGTAAAACCCTGCTAAAATTGAATCAAATCTGTTCATTCAACAAACATTGGCACATACCTACTATGTGTAAATCACTACACAATGTGTCTCTTATTCATTAGATTCCTGACATCAATAGTTCTCAGTTTTTTGGGAAGAGGAGAGATCTCATTACCTACTATCCTTATGGTTGAAATACCATAACAATTATATTAGGATTTCAAAAATCTAATTTTAAACATCTACTTTAAAAATCTAATTTTATGGCTATCACATCAGTAATGTTGAAATTAAACTCTTGGGTGACAACATATCTGTGAACTGTCCTTGGATGACATATATTTTGGAACTCATACATTTTGACAGCCATGGAGGGAACTGCCATGCTTGGCATGACTTAGGTGCATGTTTTTGGCTTGAGAGGTACATAGCTAAGGTACTCTATCAGTTTAACTTTGAATAGTGCCACTCATTCTACGAATCTAGGATTTTCATACCTGTTCTGAATTCTCCAATGTTCTATGATCCATTTTTGGTCAAGACCAGAGCTTTAAAGGAATAGAAATGTCCAGAAGAGTTGGACTCATGTCACAGTCTCATAACTTTGAAGAGCTGCTCAGTGTCTGCAAAGGAAGTCTTATTGAAAAGTCACACCATCAACCCAAAAAGCTTAAAAGTTTCTTTCCTTTTGAGAGTTAGTCCTATTGGATTTATTAAGGATTTGCCTTTTCCACACACAGGTATATTAGAAGTTCTACAAGAACAAGGTGTCCTGCATTCATTTTTGTACTGTGAATTTGACATTGTCTCTCTAATCCTCAACATCTTGATGTCATCTGGAAACACCAAAAGCAGTTTGTAATTAGGATTTAGCACTTGGATTAATACAGGCAGCATGGGGGTTGAACAGACCATCAGAACCCAATCGAGGATTAAGCAGGATTGCCATTCAAATTCAAGATTTATGATCCTTCTCCCTCTTATCTTGAAATGACTTTTAAATTCACCTCAAAGACAATCAGTCCTTCAGTACCATAATATTCCTGTTGTGTGCTTTATGTGGCTTGTCAAATATTCAACAATCAGGATTCTTCTCATCATCTCTTTTCTTTCTATTTGGAAAATGTAAATGTGACATGTAGAAAGAATTAAAAATCTTGGGTCCAACTCAGAAAAATAAAAATAGATCTCCCCAACTCCCTCTTCATCAGTCATGATGAGTCATCACAATCAGACATCATAATTCAACTCCCTCAATTCTAAAGGAAACTCAGCATTCTTAAAATTCTAATGGATACTTTGCCCTGGATGCTTGACCGACTACAGGTTGAATGGGAATTTTTTTGAATATTTTATTTAGTCAATTTAGAACATTATTCCTTGGTCACAAGAATCATATTCTTTCCCTCCCTTCCCATAGTTAACATGCAATTTCATCGGGTATTACATGTGTCCTTGATCAGAACCTATTTCCAGGTTGTTGGTGTTTGCACTAGGATGTTCATTTAGAGTCTATATCCCCAACCATATCCCCTTTGACCCATGTAATCAAGCAGTTGTTTTTCTTCCGTGTTTCTACTCCCACAGTTCTTCCTCTGAATGTGGTTAGTGTTTTTTCTCATAGATCCCTCCAAGTTGTTCAGGATCACTGCATTGCCACTAATGGAGAAGTCCATTACATTCTATTGTACCACAGTGTATCAGTCTCTGTGTAAAATGTTTTCCTGGTTCTGCTCCTTTCACTCTGCATCAATTCCTGGATGTTGTTCCAGTTCACATGGAATTCCTCCAGTTCATTATTCCTTTGAGCACAATAGTATTCCATCACCAACATATACCACAATTTGTTCAGCCATTCCCCAATTGAGGGGCATCCCCTCATTTTCCAATTTTTTGCCACCACAAAGAGTGCAGCTATGAATATTCTTGTACAAATCTTTTTCTTTAGTATCTCTTTGGGGTACAAACCCAGCAGTGCTATGGATCAAAGGGCAGACAGTCTTTTAGTGTCCTTTGGGGAGCTAAATTGCCCTCCAGAATGGTTGGATTAATTCACAACTCCACCAGCAGTGCATTAATGTCCCAACTTTGCCACATCCCCTCCAGCATTCTGAATGGGAATTTTTTTATGTCCTATATTGCCAGTTGCCAAGTCAGCCACAATATTTCCTAATTCCCAAGAATAAAAGAAATGCTATGCCTGGTCACGACAAAAAATTGAACCCAACCTTTGGCCTCTGACAAATGTACATTCATTGCCTACTGAGGAAGAAGATGTGCTGTTTGCTTTTGAGGAACCTGATGGGAGAGTGAGATCATTTTTAATCAAAAGATTAGGTGGATGCTCTCAAATATTCCTGATATTTGCTAAAGATTCCATTCATTTGTTCATTTAATAAATATTTATTAAGCATTTACTACATTTCACGCACTGTGCTAGGTTCTGGGCATACAGACAAAACTGAAATCATCTCTGCTTCATGAACTTATGTCCCATTAAGAGAAGGCAACAACATACACTATGCACAAAACCACTCTACCTCTTATTTTATACTGAAATGCAGCCCAGACTACAATCGCTAGTTTGGTCTTCTTAGAGATCCATATAGCTGATCCTTCCCCACCTCTGAGTCCTGTTCAAGGGAAACTGATAAATAAATTGTGTTCTATAAATAATATTCTATTACCTACTTCTATCTCTTGTCTACACTGCATGGTATATTTTCAGGAGCCTTAATCCTCACCAACGTCACCCACTCTGTGATATACTTAAATCTCCTGTCCAAGGTGGAAAAGATAAAGGAACTCTAGATCACCAAAGGATCAAATATAAAATCTGTTATTTTCCCTCAAAATCCTTTATAACCTGACTTTCTCCTACCTTTCCAGTATTCTTACATGCTAATCTTTCTCCTCTCCTTATGGACTCATCCATCCAGTAATACTGGGCTTCCCTCTATGTTGCCCATGCATGGAATTCCCTCTATCCTCTCCTCTGTCCCTTTCTTTCTCTGACTTTCTTCAAGTCCCAGCTAAAATTGCACCATCTACAGGAAGCTCATCCTGACCTCCCTTAATTCTAGAGCCTTCCTTTAGTTGATCATCCCCAATTTATCCTGTATATATCATTTGTAAATTGTTTGCATATTGTCTTCCCTCTCCATTAGACTGTGAACTCCTTAACAGCAGGAACTATTCATTCACTCATGTATTTATTTGTTCATTTACCTACTTATTTATTAATTAAGTTTTGTTTATCCTTTTGGATTTCTTTTTATTCCCAGTATGTAGTAGACACAAAATAAAGGCTTGTTGTAGAGAAACTGAGTTGACTTAATTTCCCTCCCTGTCCGTCCCTGCTGGCTGTATTCTGCTCCACCCCACCCCCACCCCACTCCAATAGTGCACCAGCTTACTTATCTATTACACAGAGAAACTGCTGCGTGTCTGTCTGTCTTCATTTTAAGTGTGTTCCTTCAAATCTGCCAGGCAGCTTTGAAGCAAAGGTGACTGCTGGTAGACCTCTTTATTATTGAATCAGGCTGCCTTAAAGCACTCTCTGCCTCTGCTCTGGTGGCTTGTTTGTGTTTCCTCTGGCTGAGGTCTGACTGACTGTGGGGCTTTCCACAGAAGAGGCAGGAGTTTGGATAAGCCAGCAGTTTAAGCAGGTTTTATTACTAACTAGTGTAATAAAATGCACTCAGGGGTCAACCAAGAAACTTTAATCAGCACCAGGGGTCACTGGATAGCACTTCTAGACGGGAGACAGGAGAGGGAGAGAAAAAAAAAAAGAGGGACAGAAACCCAAAGAGGGTAGGGATGGGGGGGGGGGGCGGAGAGCAAAGTTCTCAAGTTATCAGAAATACTTTTTAAAAAAATCAATGTTCTTTACAATCAGAAATGTTAAAAAAAAAAACTATAATTGCTCAGCGGAAACTACAGATCTGCTGCAAATTTAGACAAGAATTTTATCCAAAGGCTTAATTTCTTTTCCCTTGTGCAATTTTGGATGAAAGTTTGGCCTTATGTCTGGTCTCAGGATGGATATCAGATATCTCACCCCTGAAGGGAGAAACATTCCCACCAAACCCCTCTCCTCTACAAGGGAAAAAAAAAAAACCAAACCCAGCATCCAATAATCAGAGCTTGAGCAGACAAATTGGCACCACTTTTTCCTCTTTCTCTTTTTTTTATTTTCCCGAACTTTTCTAGAGAGGAATAATGCTACAGATTTTAGTCACAACTCACAAATATTTGGTAGTATAATGTTGCAGGGGAATTGAAAATGAAAAAAAAAACTTCTCAGAGGAAGGTAATTTTTAAAAGCTTAGCTTTCAGTCATGCAAACAAACTTTATGCTTCTCAATAAATCTCTCTTATTGTAAGTGGCCATTAAAATAACAGATCATTTGATTAAAAATCTGTTTTCTCTTCAAAATGGTCATTTGGAGTTTTTTGGGAAACTCCAAATGTGGTCTTGGCCATGATGTCATTAGCATGTTATTAATGCTTTTGAAAGGTTAAAAGCTCTTACTTTTTATTGGGCTTTAAAAAGCAAACATTTGATTGTCTGTTGCATAAACTGAGTCTGAACCCATTAAAATGTGACAACAACTTTGGAACTGACCTTGTTTAAGGGGAAAAAAATTGATCAAGGATTTGCCACATTTTTTAATGGCTTTGAATGAAATGGAAATTGAACTAATGCCAATATTTAGGAATGGAAAGAATTAAATTCAGTCCAACACCTTTCAATATAATAATGATATTTTTAATTAGGATTTTCCCTCCACCTCTGAGCACCGAATGATTCTTTATGGCACAAAAAATAGTTTACAATTTGAAACATTAATTTTTTTCCCTTCCTAGCCAAGACACAGTGCAGTCAGTTCATCATTAAAAATAAGAGGGCATTTTTAAAAGTCTGTTTCAGGTCTCCTAACCTAAAAACATGCTCAGGGCTGTAACCATAAATTTTCCTTTGTTGTTTATTTGAATGGAAAAGTATTTGTGGCTGAGAAGGATTAGAACAACGCTGTTAAGTTTTTACAAAAAAAAATTGCAAATTGACTTCTAAATTAGGTAATTTAAAGAAATGTAGAATAGATCCACAACAAATAATAAAGTGGAGAGGGGAGCAAGGTTGTTCCGTAGTTATTTTCCACTTTGTCTCTTTCTCTCAACATATATTTTGAAGTTGTTTTTTTTCTCATTGCCTATAATTTCTAAAACCAGAAAAAAACCACTTCCTTTCTCCTTTCCCCAAAGAAAACTGTATAAATCCCATTCCATTTTTACTTTTGTTTTTCATCACTGATGGGTGGGGAGGGCATGCAGAAGAGACAGTTTCCACTTACCTTTAAAATAATAATAATAATAATAATTTTAATAGCCACTAAGATTTCTCTTCCTTGTAAGTTTTGGCTGAAACAGAGTCCCCTCCCAAATAAACTGCTAAAAAAAAACCAAACAACCAAAAAAACCTCTCTCTGTCTCTCTGTCTCTGTCTCTGTCTCTGTCTCTGTCTCTCTCTCAATCCCTCTCTCTCTCCTAGGCTACTAAGAGGACACAGGAGCTGATCAAGAGATAAGCTTGCATAACACACACACTTAATTATACAAACAAGTCTTTCTGGGGAAAATCTTCTGACAATTACACCCAGAAATAAATATACCTCTGTGACTGTCAATAGTAATAAAACCCATGCAATCATTTCTTAAAGCTTTTATTGTTGTCTGTAATTAGCATGTTGATGTGATTAGAGCTACATTTGACTTCTGATAAACCCCAGACTCCTCCAGATAACATTTTGAACAGTTCAAAGTTACTTTCATTAGAAGCATTATTTATCTGATTTGTAACCAATCAATTGGAAATAAAACTTTCCTGTAGTGTGCTGGTAAAACGTCCTAGTTTCCTCCAAGTATCTCGCCCTTCTTCTATTCTCTGTCCTTGAATGAGATGGATTCCATATGGTTGGGATAAGGAGAAATACAGGACGCATAGAAAGGTAGTAGGGAATGTAACTTCTATAGGGAGCACAGTCATACTCGCTCACTGCCTTATCGCTCTGAGTTGCTCTTATAAAGCATATTAACTGCTGTAACCAATTTTCTTGAAAAATACACTTTCTTGTGGCGGCAGAAAGGCCGGCAGAGCTGGGGTTTGTTAAAGGGCAAATTGGCACTTTATTTACTCTGCTCTCTCTTTGAGTCAAATTCATGTTTAATTTTTTTTAATCAGACCCTTTCATTCTTGGTTCAAACTTAGCACTGAAAAAGGGGGGAAAAAGGAAAAAAAGAGCATCACTTATTTGTTCCACCACTCACCCTTTAGTTATCCATAAGATGTGTTTACTTGTTGAGAAAGGACTCCTTTTTTGTAAATTCCTTTAGAAAACAAAGTAAAAATCGAGCCTCAAAGAAACCTGAGGAATAAGCTTTTCTTTTTAAAGGACATCTGAAGCAGGAGATTCCCAGCCACCCATAAATTGTGTATGATGGTTCTGGATTCTTTGCTGCACCCCCTAAGTCATCATTGTGGTCATACTGCACCCTAAAGCTCAACATCTGTAACACTACACTGGGCTGGATAGAATTAAAGCTAGAGAATGGGAACACTCCTATTCTTGATAGAGGAAAAAAAATCCCTGAAACTTTTGGTGTCTGTATATGTGTTTGTTCAACAGAGAATTGTTTTTTGCCTTCCTAACATGTTTCATATTTTCAGTAATGAAACAGAGGAAGGAAAATATTTCTGCCATGGAACCAGTGTTGACACGCAAACCTTTATGGATTTCCACCCTTGTCTCATTAAAATGTCTCTTGAAGTATACAATAAACATGTGAATGTATATTCTGTATGTTTACTCCACATATACGTATCTATATAATTCATGTTAACTCACTATTATTGAGTATAACTTTTAAAAAAAGTGGAAATGTGGAAATCACTCATCCTTGGGACATGCTCTAATAATTGGGTGCATTTTGTGGTTTCCCTTTTATTTAATTGCAGAATTTCCTGCTATAGGTTTTGAGTGGTTCACCATGTACTATATATAATTCAGGGCTCTCCAGATGAGCAGTCACAACAACTTGGAGCCCCATGCATGCGAAACATTGTCTTTCCCATGCATCGATCTCATGTACACCTTCTTCAAAGCACTGCCCACTTCAATCTTCAGAATTATTTTCTTTAAGAGCTTCAGTGTCATGGAAAAATTGGCAGTACCAAAGACTAAGCATCTCTCTTCTACCAAGCTTGCAGTTAAAGGTAGAAAAGAAGAGGTGAGCTCAGTTATTGCTGTGAAATGGACTACTGTAGAGATTTACAAGGCTATATGTCACGAAACCATTTCTCCAGAGATCTATGGCTTATGAATATGCCCTGTTGCCAGAAACATTTCTGAGGAATGCAGAGCTCAGAGAAAAGGTCAGAGTTACTGCTTATTGGTTTCTTGAAGGCTGCTTCTATCAAACAGGAGTTCGAAATATTTCCTTTTCTCTTTGTGTTAGAGTCAATACATTAATATCTGTTTTGAGTAAAGCAGTTTCACTGATTTCTTTTATTTCAAATGTTCACCTTCACTTCTCTCATCATTAATATAAATGAAAGTCACTTAGCAAATATACCTGTAACCAAAATTCAAAATATTAATTCTCATGAGCAAAGGAAAGAGAATATTACTTTAGGGTGCATTGATTTATATTTATTACAATTCATTTGCTTAAATATTTTTTCTCTATTAAATAAGCATCAGTTATGTTTTCTAGCTAAATTGGTCATTGTTTTGCCTAGAGTGTGAAGAGTACTATCAAAAACAAACAAAATAACAGTTACCTTAAGTACCAACTTGATTTCCTAAATGAAAAGGTTTGGTGGGTATTTGGGACTTGAATAGTGCCCCTGCAATGTACATTTACTAAAAACAGAGACACTGTTTCAAGTAATAGATGGAAAATGGTCAATAGATTTCCAAAAAGAAATCATGAGCTTATGGAATGTTGTATTTCGATATGTGTTTGTCTCATGTCTCCCCAATATCAAATGGTTGGTCATTTCAGTAAAAGGGAAAACTATACAGCTCTGTTTCCCTACTTTGCCTACTTATACTACACGTGTGTGTATATATTATAGAGATACATGTGTAGCCTTGTTTCAGCTTGTTACCCCCCTCTTTTTCTGTCATTTTTTGGGGTTGTATTTCCCTTTAAAGTATGTGATTTCTTAAACATTCTTTATTTTGATGGGGGGAGGAAAACATGGGAAAACTCGGGAAAACACAAATTGAGGAGATATTGCTAATATCTACACAATGCTAGAGGTTAGACTATTATGTTCCAGGGTATGTTTGAAAATGTGCTCAAGGATCAGAGTAAAAATCGGGAAAATGCAATCAAACAGCTGGAGGTTTTTCCTCCTTTCTCTAAGAAGCCAAACAGCCAGCCGAGTATGGGAATTCATTGGGATATTGCCCCAACGTTTTCAGTTTTCATCTGCGCATTTAGAATCATGCAGCCACAGTCAGGGAGTGTTTTCCAGAGTCTTGTGGAGGGGTACAATATTTGTGCGCCCCAAATGTTTCCAAGAGCGATCTGGGCTCCCCAGGCCTCCAGGTGGGACAATAACCAAAGTGATAATGAAACCAGACTGCACATTCCAAAGAAAAGGGTTTGTAGTCTTGTGAGTTGGATCAATTCATTCTATTGCAGCTTGTTTGCTTGATTTACACATCACGTTTGGGGTTTGAGTGTATTAACCTTTCATCTGTGTTTGCTCGAGCCCATTCTGAGAATGGTTAAAAGAGGCACATAACCCTGAGATTTTCATTCTCCTCCCAGTCCTGTTCATTGCCTCTAGCCTACTCCTAAGGGGGGAACACAGCTAGCTCTGTGCTTGCCTTTATCTTTGGGCACTGCCTTTGATGAAGAGGGCAAACGTGTCTTCTTCTGAAGTCATCCAGAAATACAGGGACTTAGCTTTAGGCCTATTAAAGAACAGAAGATTTGTGCAAATGAGAGAAATCAGACAGGAAAAGATGGTCAGGTTTCTGTTCCTTATTAAATGCCCATTTAAGGGATGTCTTGTCTTTTTTTTAAAGTACCTAGTCTAGAGAATATCTATAAATGCATTTTGGTATCAAATGGGTTTCTTGGAGCTTGTTTGGAAGGAGAATAGAAATCATAGCACCAGTGACATTTCCAATATGAAACATCATGTTATATAAAATAAAGAACTAGTCTTGGAGGCAGCAAGACCTAGATTCAAATCTTGCCTCTAATATATAATGGTTTTGTGACTATGGACAAGTCATTTGATATCTGTATCCCCCAGGCATCACTATTTTTTTGCTTTTCTTTGAATCTTCAGCATTATTGTTAAACTATTAAATAGCTAATTTTTGCTTTTCTTTGAATCTTCAGCATTATTATTAAATTATTAAATCGCGATGCATGGGGGACACTGAGATATCACATGACTTGTCCATAGTCCCAAAGCCATTATATATTAGAGGTAACATTATTCCTGGTACATGATATCTGTATCCCCCAGGCATCACTATTATTTTTTGCTTTTCTTTGAATCTTCAGCATTATTATTAAACTATTAAATAGCTAATTTTTGCTTTTCTTTGAATCTTCAGCATTATTATTAAATTATTAAATAGCTATTTTTCGCTTTTCTTTGAATCTTCAGCATTATTATTAAATTATTAAATAGCAATACATGGGGGACACTGAGATATCACATGACTTGTCCATAGTCCCAAAGCCATTATATATTAGAGGTAACATTATTCCTGGTACATGATATCTGTATCCCCCAGGCATCACTATTTTTTTTTGCTTTTCTTTGAATCTTCAGCATTATTATTAAACTATTAAATAGCTATTTTTTGCTTTTCTTTGAATCTTCAGCATTATTATTAAATTATTAAATAGCGATGCATGGGGGACACTGAGATATCACATGACTTGTCCATAGTCCCAAAGCCATTATATATTAGAGGTAACATTATTCCTGGTACATGATATCTGTATCCCCCAGGCATCACTATTTTTTTTTTTGCTTTTCTTTGAATCTTCAGCATTATTATTAAACTATTAAATAGCTATTTTTTGCTTTTCTTTGAATCTTCAGCATTATTATTAAACTATTAAATAGCTATTTTTTGCTTTTCTTTGAATCTTCAGCATTATTATTAAATTATTAAATAGTGATGCCTGGGGGACACTGAGATATCAAATGACTTGTCCATAGTCCCAAAGCCATTATATATTAGAGGTAACATTATTCCTGGTACATGGACTCCAGGCCCAACAATATATCTATTGAGCCATCTAACTGCCTTGTGTACATAAATGTATACACACCTATATGTATATTGCTGTTGACATAATTTTATCACACATGTACATGTGTTTATGTGTATATATGTAATATATACTTATGCACATATATGTGTACACACACACACACACACACATATGAACACTCCTCTGTTCTCTTCCTCCTATCCTCAGTTGGGGTCCTCAGAGCATCTGACTACTACTTCTTTCTCAGAGTTTTAGGGATAAATCTGAGACACTATGGTTTTAGTTCTGTTGCTCCTGAACCCCCATTGATGTACTCTCCATTAACAATCAACCAATTGATTCTATTGGCTTTCAGAAAAGGGATTTCCTGAGAAGGTAGAGAAAGACCATTTGATATAAAACATTTCCCTCAAACCAGGATTCATTTTCCCCTTGAATACACAAGATCCATGAGGATGGTGGGCTCAAACTTAAACTATAAAAGTAGTGAGGCACACATGTAGAACACTTGTAGCAAAAATCATCCCTCACTCCTGGTGTTATAAGTTCTTTCTTTTCCTTTTGTAGAGTCCTTGTAAAGTTTACTGTGATATATGGTATCTGTGGTGGATGAGTTGTTGTGCTCAAAAAGACAGGATCTTCTGCTGGGACAAGCTACCCTGATGCTACTGGTATCCTCTCCCTGGGGAGATTCCTGGGGAGAGGAGGATGCCCGTCTTGCTGTCCCTCCAGAACTTGCAATATTCACACAGGGCTGCTGCTGGGCACATCCATTTTAAGAATGCTGCTTTGTCATTAATTCAAGGAAGCAAACACAAAGAGAGACAGATGTGGTTGTGTGCTCCTAGCTGTCACTGGCTAGGTGGGGAAATCCTCTTCTGCCAGGCTCTGGGGAGGCAACTCAAAGGAGAGGGAGAAAGAGAGGAGGGAGAGAGGGAGAGAGGGATAGAGGGAGAGAAGGAGAGGGAGAGAGGGAGGGAGAGAGAGAGAGACAGAGACAGAGACAGAGAGAGAGAGAGACAGACAGAGAGACAGAGACAGAGACAAAGAGAGACAGAGACAGAGAGAGACAGAGACAGAGACAAAGAGAGACAGAGACAGAGAGAGACAGAGACAGAGACAGAGAGAGACAGAGACAGAGACAGAGAGACAGAGACACAGAGACAGAGAGAGACAGAGACAGAGAAACAGAGGCAGAGAGAGACACACAGAGAGAGAGAGACACAGAGAGAGAGGGAGAGAGAGAGAGAGAGAGAGAGAGAGAGAGAGAGAGAGAGAGGGAGAGAGAGAGAGAGAGAGAGAGAGAGAGAGAGAGAGAGAGAAGGGGAGGGAGAGGGAGAGAGAGACTCCATGAAAGGATATGTTACCTTTTTTGTACACATTAACATTTTTCACTTGGCAGCACCTGAATCATTAGTTATGGTTCTGCAGTCAATCAGAAGACTTTTTTTGTCATCACACAGTACCAGCCCCATAGTCAAGCATGGCCAAAAATAAGCTCCCAAATTTCTACTTAGTGTCTTCAATTAGAACCAGGCTCAGGCTTCCAGGATGGGTCCTCACAGCCGATCTACCCATGCTATATACATATACATACCTGTGTGTCTATATATAATTTACAAACATATGCACACTTATATACATATATAAATGTATTTATGCACAAACTATGCACATACATGGCTATTTTGACAAATATTCACAAAAATTGCTATTGCTCATTAATCAAAGACATGTAAAACAGTGACTACAGTATAAAAATTCGTACGTGACCTGTGTTTAAAAAAGAAAACTCACTAGCTGCCTTCACAGTTGGTTTTGCCTGACTCTGGTATTTCTAAGCTGCCATGAGGCTTTTTGTTATGCATAGTGCAAAATGACTACTCTGAATTTTTACCTTCAAACTGGTTGTTTTGACAAGAAGTAGCCACAGAACATTAGATTTAGAGTCAGAGAGCCTGGATTTGAATCTCAGATCTACTACTTACACCCTGTATAAATAACCTTAGGGAAATATACTGATTATTCTGTATAATGAAGTTGTTGGACTAGAGATCTAGTTCTGAGATCTCTTGAGATCTCTTCTACTTCTAACTCTCTTAATCCTATGGACCTGTGAACATTCTTTAATATCATGTGAAAAAAGACATTAAAATAGTTCCAATAAATTAACTTTGCACTGGGAGTAAATTGAATTTAATAACTCTCACCTATATCTCATAAATTGAACTTTTGAAAGCAAATGGGTAGTGGAGTGGGGGGAAGAAAATAATCATTTATGTAGCACCTACTATATGCCAGGTACTGTGCTTTTCACAAATATTATTTTATTTCATCCTTAAAACAACCCTTCAAGGTTAAGTGCTATTCTTATCTCTATTTTGCAGTTGAGAAACTGGGGCAAACAGAGGTTAGGTGACATCCTCTGGGTCACACAGCTAAGTGTCTTAGATCAGATTTGAACTCAGTTCTTTCTAACTCCTGGCCCAGTGCTCTATCTACTGAACCACTAACTGTTGTCTCAAATGAGTAGAAGAGGATCATTTAAATAAGAAATGCCTCCCCTCAGTGGGTGATAATATTGTTTGTTTCTTTTGATTTAGATAATTTGGGGTAAATGATGAAGGTTCCCCACTTGACATGGAATGCTCATGATGTGCATTTTGAACACATGACGTGTCACTCAGCGCCACGCTCATTTGAGCCTGTTCTTTGCACATAACTTACATCTTTGATAGATTTGGACAGGGCTGGCTCTGGTGACACATCTTCTGTTTGTTCTGGGTTTGGCATTTTCTGAAGAGCCACTGCAGAACCCAAAAGAAAAACACCAGGAATAAAAAATACACACACACATACACCCTTAGCAATCTCAGGCCCAACAGAAGCCATGCCAAGAAGCAACTAACTAAAACCAGACCAGACTGAGACGTAAAATGAGGAAAGAATAAAATGGATCAGAGTTAGGCTGACAATGCACGAGAGAAAAATTCACATGGCTAAAGAGCAGGGCTTGGCGTCTGTTAGGGAGACTGTCTGTATTCTTCTGTGTGTGGTTTCATTTTTATTTCTGGAAGAATATTTCATAATTGCCCCTTCCTGAAAAAGATCAATCCATTCTCTCCTATCACCATGGTTTGAGAGCATATCCAAAAAACCTACCTATCCTCCTCCATGTAATTCTAAATTTTTTCACATGTTGAATTCATAGTTGTGCATATACTAGATTATCCAAATGTCCAATCCTGGCTATTTGGGCCCACCATATTTCAACTTGCTTGTTAATACCCCTTTTGGGAAGTTGGAGGGGGGGGGGGAGCCTGATTAGCTTCATTCAATCCAGTGCAAACAAGGGAGAGGAGTTATTTCAAGCAGAAATCTGGGCATGTTGCCAGTCAACTTTGATTTCACACAATTTTGGATAGTCCAACAGCCCGCAGGCCTGAAGTCTGCAAATGCTTGACTTATTAGACCTAATCCACTGATGGCTTGGGTGGTAATGGATGTCTGAAATGTTTGCCCATGATTAAGAATTTTTAATGTTGTGCTTATTTATGAGCACATATTGTTGCTTTCTCTGGCTTGTAAAATAAGACTTAACACGCTCAAATTATCCATGGAACTGGGTTAACTGGTTGCATACAAGTCAACTAGCTATTGTAATTTTGATTTCCCCCTAATCAATTGATCCTAGAATGTGGATTTCTTTTTAGAAATTGTTCCTCACAATTGAAAAAATGCATAGAAAAATTAGTTTTCAATAGAATGGTGTTATCTTAGATAAAAAATACATGTGAAGTTTGAAATGGATTGACTACGCTCTGTCCTCCAAGACTTGTGAATTTTCAGGTTTTAGATTTTAGATATTTTTGTTTTGTTTTGGGTTTTGGAGGAATATATTTAATGCATTAAATTTCTATACTAGTTATAAGCACTACTTTCACATTGTCCATCATTTGTTCTGAACATTAGAAGGATTTCGGTGCTCAATTGACTACCTTTGCAGCCAACTATTTTCAGGATCTTTTAGCAAATAGTCAATAGAATGATGACCTGACTGAATCTCATTCAATAATGCAAACCGTTTTCTCCCGGGCTATTATAAATACTTTGGAGATGGGGTGGAACTACATTATTAAAGACTAGCACACACATATGTTTTCAAGGACAATTTTAATGGATTACAAACATGTAAGTCTCAAAATCTGGCTACTCTAAATTCAGAGTATAATACTTAAGAATAATCATAAAGACACATACCCAGAGCTCATCTCATGCATAAGGACTTGTATTAAACTGTAAATTAGTGCCTTTCCTAGAGCCTTACTGAGATGTCTTACTTGATGGGAAGTCATATGGTCTAACTGATACAAATCTAGTAAAGATATAGAAAAGGGAAAAGCTGTAGTTGAATCTGGTTGGGAGCCAGAAAGAAAAGGGAAGAAATAGACTGTGTACTAGGAAAGACTGTCTTTAGGAAAGGGAGATACAGAGAGATAGACTGAAAGAAATAAGAGACAGAGACAGAGACAGAGACAGAGAGACAGAGAGAGAATGAATGAACTGTTTACAAGATTGGGGTGGGAGACAGATCCAGATGGAACAATATGATCTCTGATTAGGCCACTAGAAAATATACAGACAGAAAAAAGAAGAGAAGAAATATGGCGAGTACCAATGAAAAGGAGTGGTGTACCCTCTGGTAGAGAGCCAGAAAGGAAGCACAGTTAGAGTTTATATACATATACCCTCCATTTTTTCCCTTACCATTAAGCCAAAGCTATTACTGGCATCCAACTCTGAAACACAATTTCTTCTAATCCTTAGGCAAGAAACTTCTAAATCCTTTAGCATCACTTCATTACATTCTATCTAAATATTGCCATGTCAATATTAGCTTCAATTGTAGATGACTTCTGTCCTATATACAGTATAGTTTCTATAGGGAAAGTCAGAATATTCAACTTGCTTTGATAGTGGCTCTTCTAGGGTATGCAGAACTGGGAGCTAAAGACAGAAGTGGACGAGAGAGGAGCCAAATAGTTACTAAATCCATTGTGATCCTTGCTAATATGGTCTCTACTTCTATATCAATGAGATTCTGATAACTATTCCCTAAGAAATCAGTTGGAAAATTCCACAACCCATCAAGGAAAATGTGCTAAGGAATGAGATAGGAGATTACAACTGATTTCTCTCTTAGATAAAGGAATCATTCCCATCATCCTGCCTATTTGCTTGTCTGTCTGCCTGCTTGCCTGCCTCCCTGGGTTTACAGCTGAGCCATATTTTAGCCTCTAAAGTTCAATGTTTTAGTGCCTGGCTCTTTTTAACTGGCATATGTTAAGAGCTTTGAATTAACAGGTGCATAAAAACTGTCAAAAAACACTTAAATCTCAAGACAGACTGTCAGTTGTATTAAAAAATATGGTGTTACATAACCACTCTCTCTCAACACTTTCAGCATGTTACAGCATGAGAAAGTCCTCACTCCCTCCGTGCAATCCAGCAATTTTTAATCTATCCCATGAAACAAAAGGCCATGGTTCCTTTAACTTCTCTTATGGGAGGCAAAGCGAGGCATTGGTGGGGTGGGAATGGGAGCCTGAGTCATGGCAGGGGATTTCTTTGACTGAATTCCCTCACAGTTTCCAAGGCGGTCATTTACAGACTGAGATGCTCGAGGTGAAAGAAACTTTCTGCATCCTCACATGGGCATACTTGAAATTGTTCATTTTGTGGAACATAAATTACTCTGAAGAACAATTAGGTTTAAACCAAAAGAATCCATGCAGGATGGGAAGGTGAGAGGGAGCAACCTACAATTGACTTTAAGGTTCAAAACAGTGACAGATCTGACTGAATAAATAACAGTTTAAGGATGTGTGGTATGTGTTGCTAAAATTATGAGTACCTTCCTTCCTCCCTCCCTTCCTTCCTCCCTCCCTCCCTCCCTTCCTTCCTTCCTTCCTTCCTTCCTTCCTTCCTTCCTTCCTTCCTTCCTTCCTTCCTTCCTTCCTTCCTTCCTTCCTTCCTTCCTTCCTTCTTTCTTTCTCCAAGGGATCCTGGAAGTAAGAAAGAGCCACTAGGATGTGTGGTATGTGTTGCTAAAATTATGAGTACCTTCCTTCCTCCCTTCCTTCCTTCCTCCCTTCCTTCCTTCCTCCCTTCCTTCCTCCCTCCCTCCCTCCCTCCCTCCCTCCCTCCCTCCCTCCCTCCCTCCCTTCCTCCCTCCCTTCCTTCCTTCCTTCCTTCCTCCCTCCCTCCCTCCCTCCCTCCCTCCCTTCCTTCCTTCCTTCCTTCCTTCCTTCCTTCCTTCCTTCCTTCCTTCCTTCCTTCCTTCCTTCCTTCTTTCCTTCCTTCCTTCCTTCCTTCCTTCCTTCCTTCCTTCCTTCCTTCCTTCCTTCCTTCCTTCCTTCCTTCCTTCCTTCCTTCCTTCTTTCTTTCTCCAAGGGATCCTGGAAGTAAGAAAGAGCCACTAGAGCACAAAGAATATCTAAGTCTAACTTTATCCACCACCTACCTAGCCACCCACCTGCTAGTGCCTTCCTTTTAAGATTACCTTCCATTTGCACTGTATGTATTTTATATGTATAAGACTTGCTTGTTGTCTCTCTTCTCTGGCAGGAGGAAGATGGTGTCTTTCATCTTTAGTCTTCTGGATTCAAGATTTATGACTACAATGATATTTGTTCTCAAGTCTTTTGTATTTGTTTTTCTCTACAATGTTGCCATTAAATAAATTATTCTATTTGGTTCACTTTGTTCAACATCAGTTATTAAATGCCTTCTCAATTGCTTCCAATATGGTTCACCTTATTATTTCTTGTGTCACAATAATATTCCATTACATTAATATATCATAAATTGTTTAGCCAGTAAAGTATAAAAATATTAGGAACATAAGAAAGGAACATGTTATAAGAGCTCTAAATGGCAAACAGGACTTCATGTTTGATCCTGGAGGTAATAGGGAGCTACTGGAGTTCGTTTAGTAGCAGGCTAACATTGGTGAACCTTTGCTCTGCCATGGATTTACATCTATGGGAATAAGGCCAGGATGGCGAGCAGGCTTTAAGCCATGTTCTTTGAAGATTTGTGAAGAAAGTAAAGGTGTTTAATTTAGAGAAGAAGACTCATCGGGAGAGGATTACTGCTCAGTATAAGTACTAAAGTACAGTATACATAATAGGTGTTTTGTTGATTGAATCCTGGTAGTGATCATTCCACTGTCCTCTTCCTTTGTTGGGCCAAATATGGAGTAGGGTCTTATTTCCAGTTATGTTTTAGGAAAGTTATTGACAAGCTGGCACATGTATAAAGGAAGGCAGTAAGGATGGTGAGAGAAGAGATGCAGGTTTTAGCTCAATCTATTGGCACACTGTTTTATAGTTAGAGATATCTTCAAGTGGAATGGGCTGCTTTGGGAGATAGTGGTCTGCATTTAATAAATGCTTGCTGAATTGAGCCAGTGGGGTGAAAGGTGAATAGAGGGATAAAGTGGTATAGAAAACAATTGGCCTTGGATTTGGTCAGAACTGGGTTCAAGTCTTGCCTTACATATATAATAGTTGTACAATTAATTTAACCTTTTGTGCCCTGGGCATCTCTCTAAATCTATACAGTATAGAGAGTTAATAACTATCAAATTACAGGAATGGTCTTCCCCCACCCCACAAAAAAAGTTCATTTCTTATTTTCAAAGGTCTTTGAGTAGGCATTGGATGATGACTTATGGTGTCTGTTGAGCGGATTTCTGCTTAAAATCAGGTTGAACTAACTGATAATCTGTGAGGTCTCTTCCAACTAAGATTCTACGAAGCCACGTATAGGACTGTCTGACACATAAAAGAAGGATTTAATGCATTCTGTGTAGTTCCAGAGGGGAGAACTAGGACCCAATGAATGGATGTTATAGGAAGGAAGATTTCAGCTCAGTGTAAATGATCTAAAAGTTCCTAAAACTATTTGGAAACAAGTTTTCAGATGAGGCAGTGACCTTCCCATCACAGGAAGTGTTCCCTGAGAGCCTGCTGACCCCTCCTCAGGGACACTTTGTTTTAAAGGGGATTCCTGCCTCAAGTTCAAGGTTGGATTAAACAATATCTTCCACCAGTAAGATTCTATGATTCTCTAGTCTTTCGCTGTTCTTTCTTTGAATGTCAACAGCACACCAGTCTCTGTATGATTCTTAAAGCAGACTGGCTCCTGCCACAGGGGAGAACATTCTAAATCAGCTCAAAGCATCAGCATTTCATCTGATACACATTTCCTCTCTGTTTGGTTATTTGGCCTTGTGGCCTGTTTTGAAATTCTGATGCGCACGTCAAATAACCAAAACAGGTTTCCTTGCTTTACCCTCTCTCTCCCTCCCTCTCAGCCACCCTCTTTGAACAGACAGGCTTTCTCTTGGCTGCTCCCCTGCTCAGTGTCAGCCAGGCTGATGTAAATATCCCAGCAGGCCTGAGAATGAGATGGGATGTTGTAAAACCAAACCCTGTTGGTAAATATTTTGATTTAAAAAAAGCAGAAAAACAACTGTTAGTTCGGAAGTTGAAGGCCAAGTTCAGGGAGGAAATTCCTGAAAGGGAACCTGGGCTGGCATTCACAATCACTTCAGCTGGGAGGTATTTTTATCTTTGAATATGAAACAGGAAGATCATTTTCTCCAAACATTAAAATTAAACGAGAATCCTTGCCAGACCGCTGAAAAGCTAGAATGGAAAAGAAGAAAATGTCTTGAGTTCTAACCATTGAGAACTTCAAACCAAAACAATATGACAAATAGAAGAGACACAAACAAAAACCACTCTTCATTCTTCCACTGGATTGAAATAATCCCATCCCTTGGGAGAGATTGGCTTGAGGAAGGGATGAGGATGTTTTTGCCTAAAAGCATTTTTTCTGCCACTCTTTTAAAGATGATTAAAAGTGAGTTAATTTAATTTGTATATATTATGTGTGAATATGTAGATATATGTATCAGTTTTAAAATCATAGGTTTAGAGTGAGAAGGGAACCTCAGCCATCTTCTACTCTGATATCTTCATTTTTTAGGTAAAGGAAACTAAAGTCCTTGGAGGCTAAGAGGGTTTGCCCAAGGTCACACAGGGATCAGATCTGGGATTTGAATTCAGGTTCTCTGGCTCCATGTAGAGCACTTTTCCATTGTTCCATGCCCACCATTCTGGATCTAAACTAAGAGATCCAGAAGGAATTTCTATTACTTGGCTAAGGCTCCAATGCCTTACCATTGTAGAGGTGGACATGGATTCTCTAAGTGTGTATCAACAGATCAAAGCTAGGTTCCAGTAAGGGGAAGAGAGGGAAAGGGCTTTGAGAAAAGATCTAACAATGGACTTGTCTACTCTCTGAGGCCAGCTGTTGTAAAGTTCCAAGAGGTTCATCAAAAGAAGATTGACCTTCAGGACATTAATTTTCTCTACATGGCATTTCTCTCATACTATATACAAAGAACTGGGAAGTTGGAGATAGAAATGAAGAGGGTTGCTATCTATTGGGGAAATGTATTTGCCTAGATAAAAGTCAGTTATTCCAAAAAATCAAACAATCTTTGTATTACTTAGCTTCTTCTAAACGTTGAGAAGCTTGTCTTTATCTTATGCAGAGTCTTATTAAATATCATTCAATCAAAATTTTATTTAATGGAATTGGAACCATAGGTTTTAGAGCTGGAAGGGATCCATGAGATTGCCCTGTTTGACCACTTCCTTCTACAGAGAGGGAAATAGAGATCCAGAGGGGAAGAAAGAAACTTCTAAAATCACACAGATTCTAATTTTTTCTGGATCTCAATTCCTCTCTCTATGTCTCCCTCTATACATACATACATACATAAACATACATGGGTATGTGTGTGAAAAAGCAGTCCTTCAATTTAAAGTCATATCCTCTGACCAAAAATCTAAGATTTTGCTACTGTAAAAATGTGGTATAGATAAGAGCTCTTGCCACTATACTCCTTTCTCCTTCCCAGTCTCTCCCCAGTTCCCTGTCCCCATCTCCTGGGAAGAGACTTCTTAGCTTTCCTCCAGATATAGAGAAGGACCTGTGAGGGATTCAGTCTTGAACCTGTTAGAAGGGATAGGAAAGGTGAGATAGAGGCTCAATGCCATCATGGACTATACCATATATAGTAATTGGTTTTTATGGAATATAGTGATAAGATCTAATTTGATTGCAACCAGTTTTGCTCTACATTAGAGACACAACCTCATGTGTCTATGAATGCTATAACAGTGGAAGAGAGAGGAAGCCAAAGAACAAGGTGAGAAGGCAGAGACAAGCTACTAGAAAAATGAGAAAAAGGCTGAAAGTACAAAAAAGACAGGCTAAGTATCAACTCCTTACAAGCAGATAATCTAACTTTGAGACTCATAAAGACAGAAGGAAAATGAGTGAAAAATTTTTAGAAGACCATAATACAGTGGAATATTACACCATGAAGAAAAATGAATCCAAACCCCTCAAAGAATTCCATAGATGTACTAGACATTATGGAACAAAGTAAGAAATTCCAGAATGGTTCCAAGGAGAAATAAACCTTGTGAAAGAGGATATCAGAATGGGAATTGTATTGGAATTCAGAGTTCTCAAAGCTAAAATAATGAAGACAAAAACAGACTAGGCAACTTAGCATGTACAATGAAGAATCTTTCAAATGTAGTAGGGTCTCACATTTGAAACAACAACAAAAAAATAAACAATGGAAGGAAATTAGCAGAAGATAAGCTAGAGATGGGAAGGCAAGGATGGTTGAATACTGGCCAGGACCCAGCCAAACTCTCCCAACTTTTCCCTCTAAACAACTTTAAAATAATTCCTCAAATCAAACTTTGAAGCAGCAGAGCCAACAAAGGGTCAGGATGAGATATTTTTCCAGCCTAAGACAACTTAGAAGGTAGGAAGAAATCTGTGATACCAGACTGGAAATAGCCCTGGAAGACATGTTTAAAAATGAGAGAGATAAAATTACATTTTAATTTGCACTCAGGGTTCATCAGTTGTCTTTTTGAAGAGGGGTTGCATTTTTAAATTATGAATCCTTTGGTATAGTCTTGGACCATTGTATTGATCTTTTACAGTTAATCATCATTACAACATTACTGTTAATGTGCACAATGATCTCTGACTTCCTCTAATTTCCCTTTGCATAAGTTCATATAGGCCTTGTCATATTTTCTGAAGCCATACCCCCTCATAATTTCTTTTAGCACAATGGTACTCCATCAAAATAATATCCCACAATTTAGTAAGCCATTTCCCAACTCTGCCACCACAAAAAGAGTTGCTATAAATATTTTGGTACAGCTGGGTCTTTTTCCCTTTTATCTTTCTGGGCTATAGACCTGATTACACTGACCATTGTATAACAGGGTCACAATATGCATATTTTATAGATATTTAGGTATACTTCCAAACTGTTCTCCTGAATGGTTAGACTAGTCCACAGTTCCACCAACAGTGCATCGGTATCCCAAATTTTCACCTCCTCTCTAGCATTTATCATTTTGCTTTTCTGTCCTGTTAGACAATCTGATAGGTGTAAGGTGATGCCAGAGAGTTGTTTTAATGCACATTTCTCTGATTAATAGTGATTCAGAGCATTTTTTTCATATAACTTTTAATAGCTTTGATTCCTACTTCTGAAAACTGCCTGTTCCTATGCTTTGACTATTTATTAACTTGAAAATAGCTCTTATTTTTGTAAATTTGGCTCAGTTTCCTATATTTTTGATAAATAAGACCTTTTATCAGACACTTGCTGATAAAAATTTTCCAAGTTTTCTGTTCTTTTCATTTTTGTTGCATTAGTTTTTTTTTTAATTTGTTGTGCAAAAGATTTTTAATTTCATGTAATCAACATTATCTATTTTATTTCTCATATTCCTCTCTATCTCTTGTTTAGTCATATATTCTTTAATTATTCGTATATCTGAAGGCATGTTTCTCAGGCTTCCCTAATTTACTTATGAAATCACCCTTCATATCTAAATCATTTATCCATTTTGACCTTATCTTGGTGTATGGTCTTAGATTCTGGTTTATGTCTAGTTTTTCCAATCTACTTTCTAGTTTTTCTAGTAATTTTTTGTCAAATTTTGAGTTCTTATCCCCAAAACTTGGACCTTTGGGCTTTTCAAACACTAAATTACTATGGGCATTTACTACTCTGTGTTATATACCTAATCTATTTCACTGATCCACAGCTCTATTCTTTAGCCAGTACCAAGTCGTTTTGATGATTACCACTTTATAGTATAGTTTGAAATCTGGAACTGCTTAGGCTACCTTCCTTTCCTTTTCACCCTTTTTGATTCATTAATGCCCTTGAAATTCTTGACTTTTTGTTCTTCCAGATGAATTTTGTTACTACTTTTTTTAGCTCTATAAAAATAATTTTTTGATAGCTTGATTGGCATGGCACCAAACAATTAAATTATTGTAGGATAGAGTCATTTTTTATTGTATTGGCTCAGGGTATCCATGAGGAATGAATATTTCTCCAATTGCTTATCTCTGTCTTTATATGTGAGAAAAGTGCTTTGTAATTGTGTTCATATTATCCCTGAGTTTGTCTTGGCAGGTAGATTCCTTGGCAGGTATTTTATATTGTCTATAGTTTTTTTTTAATCGGATTTCTCTGCTTATTCCTTTCTGTTGGATTTTGTTGGAAGTATATAGTAGTGCTGATGATTTAATATCCTGCAAATTTGCTGAAATTAATTGTTTCAACTAGTTTTTCAATTGATTCTATAGCACTCTCTAATATTATCTGGGAACAGTGGTAGTTTTTTCTTAATTGCCTATTTTTATTCTTTTACTTTTTTTCTTCTCTTATTGCTGTAATTAGCATTTTTAGGACAATATTGAAGAAAAGTAGAGATAATGAACTTTGCTTCTACTCTTATTGGGAAGTCTTCAAGTTTATCCCAATTACAAATAATGCTTGCTCTTTAGATGGATATTCTTATTTAAAGACTACTCTAAGATGCTTTCTAGTGTTTTTAATAAGAATCGGGGCTATATTTTGTCAGAGGTTTTGTCTGCATCTATTGATATATTTTTGTTGTTATTATTATTTATTTGATTAATTATGCTGAAGGTTTTTATAATATTGAACTCGCTCTGGATTCCTAGTATAAATCCCACCTGGTTATAGTATTTGATCTTCTTGATACATTGCTTTAATCTCCTTGCTAGTATTTTATTTTAAAAGTTTTGCATCGATATTCATTAAGGAAATTGGTTTATACTTTTCTTTCTCTATTTTTGCTCTCCTTGGTTTAGGTACCAAAAAAGGAATTGTGTCAAAAAAGGAATTTTGTATAATTCCTTGTTTACCTATTTTTCAAATGATTTATGTAGTATTGGCTTCAATTGTTCCTTAATTGTTTGGTAAAATTCACTTGCTTATCCATTTTAAAATATAATTCTAACTTAATCAACTCACTCCCATACCCTCTTTCTATGTAGAATCCTTATAACTGCCCTATAATGACAAAGTTCTTCAAAGATCTTTATCTTTCTTATTTACCTTTTTATGCTTCTCTTGAGTCTTGTATTTGAAAATCTAATTTTCTATTCATCTTTAGTCTTTTCATTAGGAATGTTTGAAAGTTCTCTATTTCATTAAAATCCATTTTTTTTTACCTTGAAAGTATGATATTCAGATTTCTTGAGTAGGGGTTATTTTTAGTTGTAATCTCAGTTCTTTTGCCTTACTTTTGTAAGCCATATTCTAAGCCCTATGCTCCTTAAAAATTGTTAAATGTTCTGTGATCCTATATGTGAATCTACAGTATTTGAATTATTTCTTTCTGGCTGCCTGATGTATTTTTTCTTTGACCAGAGAGCTCTGGGATTTGGCTATAATATTCCTGGGAATTTTCATCTTGGAAACTTTTGGGAGTTGATTGGTAGGTTCTTTCAATTTCTTTTTCACTTTCTGGACCTAAGCCACTTGGGCAGTTTTCCTTAATAATTTCTTGAAATATCATATCTATGCTCATTCTTTGATCATGACTTTCAGGTAATCCAATAATTTACATTTAAATCCAATAATCCAATAATTTCTGACCAGATGACAGGCCTCCTTACCATCTCTGGCTTGAGAGCTCCCAAAGCTGCTGTTGCTGCTTGTGTCACCACCACCTAGTCTTCCAACTGTTGTTTCATCTAAGTGGGCTCTGGACCATCTTCCTTCTTCATTTCACAAATCTTTTTTTCCAACCTCCACTATTGGGAAAAAAGAATATCTCACTCTAACCTTTTGTTACCTCTAACATTCCAGAATTCAATTTGAGGTGTTATTTTAAAGTTGTTCAGAGAGGAATGTTGGGAAAGCTCATATGAAAGCTTTCTCTACTCCACCATCTTGTCTCCACCCCTAGAAGTCTTCTCATTTGACTTTAATATCTCCCTATATACTAGCTGCGTTCCAGTTCCTTACAAAGATGCCCATTTCTCCTCCACCTTTAAAAAGATCCTCACGTGATCCAATCATCCCCATCAGCTAGCATCCTATATTCCCTCTCTCCTTCTGAGCTAAGATCCTTGAGAAAGACATATATATTTGGTGCTTCCACTTATTCTCACTCCATTCTAAATCCTTTGATATTTGGCTTTTAAACTTTTCATTTAACTTAAACTCTCTTCTACAAAGCTACCAACGACACTGCCAAGTTTAATAACCTTTTATTTTTCTTCCTTCTTGACCCTCTAATCATCTGATACTATGGATCATCTTACCCAGGAAACCCTCTTCCCTGGATTTTTGTGATACTATTTGTTTTCCTCCTAGATGTCTAGCTGATCCTTCTCAGCCTTCTCTGCTTTTTTCTTCCATGTTATGTCCATTAAATATTGGTGACCACCATGATTCTGAAAATGTTTCTCTTCTATCATCTATGTCCTTTTCTCTCTATTAAGACAGGCACAATCTTAGTTCAGGTCCGTATCATTTCCACCTGGATTATTGTAATGGTCTTTGAATTGTTGTCTCTATCTCAAGGCTCTATTTAATCCAATCTGTCTTCCATTGGGCACCAAAATAATTTTCCTGAAGCAACGATGACCATGTCACCTTTCTAAGAGTTAATCTCTAGAGTTTTTGTATTACCTCCAGGATCAGTTAGAAACTCCTGTTTGGCATTTATAGTTCTTCATGACCTAATCTTTTCCTGCCTTATCTTGCATCTTGTTCCCCTCCACTACATGATCTAGTTTACTTACCATTCCTCATAGATGATCCTCTATCTGTCATCTCTGTTTCTTTGTACTGGCTGTCCCAAATACTTGGCATTCTCTCCCTCCTTAACTTCTGCCTCCTTTTAAAAAAAGTATTTAATTAATTAATTTAGAATATTTTCCCATGGTTACAAGATTCTTGTTCTTTCCCTCCCCTATCTCCACCTCCCTCCCATAACCAATGCATAATTCCACTAGGCTTTATATGTGTCATTGATCTTTGAGGTTACTTCCCATCTAGTCTGAATTCATCTTGTAGGCACATACATTTACTTGTGGTCCCTCTTAGAATGTGGGATTCTTGAGGGCAGGGACTGTCTTGTCTTTCTTTGTATTCCCCACACTTAGTACAATGTCTGGCACATAGTAAGCACTAGTAAATGCTTGTTTATTTATCAATAACCTTTGATTCATTGGCATTCCCCATGCTAAGTATGGTGCCTCACACAACACTTACTAAATGCCTTTTAACTTGGATTTCTTTTCTTCACAGTATTCAATATTTAATAAGAACAGTGGGGATTTATTTAGTACTTCAAGTTTTGGGCACTCTACATATATCATCTCAATTGTGCTTAACAACTGCCCGTCAAAAATAACAATAACTGTAAGTATTATTATGCCCATTTTACAGGTAAAAAAAAATTAAAGCTCAGAGAAGCAGCACTGACTTTGCTATGATTACATGACTGGAGAATACCAGAGACAAGATTTGAATTTAGATCTTCCTGTCTTCTGTTTTCATATTCTTTGCACTAACACTTTTTAGTGACAATCACATGAATTAGTTTAGATATGATATAAACTTTGGGTATATATATATCCTTTGTCCACTGATCTCCTTTTCCCCCAGCCCCAGACTCCAGCACACAATTGGAGATAATAAAATTTGATATGTATCAAAGAAAGGCATGGAAAAATTAAATAATTGATGGTTTTGCATAGAAACAGGTGGGAATGGTGTAAGGGGGTGGGTGGGGAGTGTGGGGCAGTGCTCTAAGAACTAATGGGAGTGGAATGAAGGTGGGAAGGTGATGAGGAACCCATTAAGCCTGCCTAGTGCTCACAGGTGCCTCATTATCATTGATTTATGTTTTGCTCTTGGAAAATGTCTTTACCTATGCAATCCAGTTTCTAATTCACAAGACTACAGAACCTTTCACTCTCTATCTGATTTAAGCTTGTAGCATGATTTAAGCCCTGTTATGAATAGATTGCCCAGGGCAAGGATTTGATGCACAAGTCAAGTTTGCTAGCTTTTACAAAGTGTTCTTCCCCCTTCTCAAACTCCTTCACCCTTGTTGCTTCTCTGGTTACTAAATTTTTTCCACCCTGTCTGGAGAGGGCCAGGGCAAAAGCATAAATCAGGATACGCCTCCCTCATCTTCAAAAGAACACGTGCCCAGATCATCAGGAATGTTGGAAGCACAAAATGGGGTAGGGAATGGGCAAATTGGGGAAAGACATTCAACTAGCCATGTGTTTCCTATTATGCCAAAAGAAAGTCAACCTCAAGAGACATGATTTTGGGGGTGGTTGATATTTTAGCTTGGGAAAATCTGCTCTAAAAATCCAGAGACACTCCAAGGTTTTGATCAGGAGAGATCAATCAGGATCCCTCAGATCTAATATTTGATGCCCTACAGGGTGAAAAATTGCTGATGTGATAAGACAAGAGTCCCAGCTAGGTAGATGCGCCAAAAGATACTTGATGAGATTCCTGGTACTCTGAACATCCTTCTGTAATTTCTGAACTCTTTTGCCTCCTCTTAGTCTTGAGGAAAGGAAATGATCTCAGACTATTGGTACAAACAAGAATAGCCTTAGTATTAAAACAGAAGCAACAAAACCAGCTTCATGGTGGCAGATTTTGCTTTGGGTTTTTTTTTAAAAACTCTTAAACTGAGGTTATTTGTAAGATTTGTACATATTTGGCCATGGGCATTGAAGTAGGAATAGCTTGTAAATTATCATTAATAGTAAAATGAGCACATGCTTTTTCAGAATGATGTGATCCTAGGGAAATCAATTTAGAGTGAAGACTAGAACTAGGACTAGAAGAGCTTTGATTTTCTTTTCTAGCTCTAAATTTTTGGACATCAATTTCACAAAGACAGTAAAATCTGGGGAAGCATATAGGGGAAGGGAACCAGAAGGATAAAAGCTAGAGAAAGCACTTAATCAATGAAGGAAGGACAAAAGTAGAACTCCATCCATCTCTGAGTTAACGGATAATCTTAGAGAACTATCTGAAGCTTAGAAGAAAGAAAGAACTTTTACATGGCCCCAAAGGTTGTATTAAACACCTGACCCCATGTTCAGCATTCTATCACAATGCCACCCTGCTTCTCAGAGAATTAGGATCATAGAATAAAAGCTGAAAGAGACCTTCATGGTTATTTAGCCCATACCTCTCATTTGACAAAGGAGGAAACTGAGGCCTGAGTAAGTGACTTACCCAAGATTGCTTAGTGGCAGGTCCAGGACTCAAATTCAGGTTCTCTGACTCCAAATCCAGAACTCTGTACTGAATGTACCATACCACCTTCTCTAACAGAAGTCATATTTGGATGGACTTAAAAATCCCAGACTCAGGTATGTGGAATGATTTTTTAACAAGATGGGGGAAATATGGGCAAAGAAATGTAAAATACAATTCTGTTGCCAAATTACCAAGTAACTTTACCTTTTTTAGACCTTGATTACTTTATCTGTAAAATTAAGGATTATGTTAACAGTATTTATAATTAACATATTAATATAATTTATAATTAGTTAAAACTAATTAGCTGGAAATATGGTAAAATAAGCAAATAATTGGTTTTAGGGTCAGAGGACCTGGTTTCAAAAACCCAGTCCTACCATATATCCTGGAGTGATGTTTGGCATGTCCCTTTATTTTTGTGGATCTATGTTTTGAAAATGACTTTGAAAATGACTGAGTTACGTAGAGATAAGAGAAAAAAAAAAGGAAGAGGACCTACTTGTACAATATTTATTGCAGCTCTTCTTGTGGTAGCAAAGAATTGGAAATTGAGGGATTGTTCATCAGTTGGAGAATGGCTGAACAAGTTGTGGTATATGATAATTACGGAATACTATTGTGCTAGAAGAAATGACAAGCAGGATGATTCCAGAAATATTTTGAAAGACTTACACGAACTAATGCAAAGTGAAGTAAGCAAACCCAGAAGAACATTGTACACAGTGACAGCAATATTTTTTGATGAACAACTGTGAATGACCTAATTATTCTCAGCAATGTAAATGATCCAAGACAATCCCAAAGACTCATGATGAAAAATGCCATTTGCCCTTAGAGGAAGAATTGATTGGAGTCTGAATGCAGCTTGAAACATACTATATTTCATTTTCTTCATTTTTTCTTATTTGAGATCTCTTCTACAAAATGACTAAAATGGAATGTTTTACATATATTTAAGATCTATATCAGATTGCTTACTTTCTTAGGGAAGAGGGAGAACAGGCAGAGGGAGTAAGGGAGAAGGGAATTTGGAACTCAATGTTAAAGGAAATTGCTTTTACATATAATGTGGGGATGAAATATTACTTTAAAAAAGGGAAAAAATGAGTGGGTTGGAATAGATCAGAGGTTTCAAACATGTGGCCCATTTGGCCCATAATAGTCCAGAGTCTAGCTGAAACAAATGAAAATGTAGTTCCTTTCTGATTTTAATATGTTGATGTATTAATAAGAAAATATTTAAACATGGTTCTCTAAGTCAATGCATGATGGAAACTTATGTGTGATTTATGGACCCCATTTCTATTTGAGTTTGATACCACTGGACTAGATGACATCTTTCAGCCCTACAAATGGTCAAGTGCTAGTAATAGAATCCTAGGACTCTATATCTGTTCTCCATGTGCTTAGTGGAGACCACTTGTGGTGGAAGCTTTCTGCACTTGCAATGGTAAACAGCAACATCCAGCCAATAAAACTTGTTGAAGAATTTCAGGAATTTATTGACCATATGACATCATTGTTTCATATTTTTCTGAAGTTCCCAGTGGACCCTGAAATAGCAGATTCCCCTCTTTCTCATGAGGAACTTCTTTTAATATCAGCATAGCATGTGGGGTTCTTTGGGGGGTGAAAGGTGCATGTTCCAGACTGACAACTTTTGGTTTAACCAATTCACTTCCATGAACCTTGTTCAGCCTAGTGTCATGGAAACATGAATGAACTTGGATACTTGGATTTGAGCTCCAGTTATGCCACTTACTCCCTGTGTGAAAGTCTCTTAATTGTTCTGGGTCTCAGTTTCCTCATCTGTAAAACAAAGGGACAGGACTAGTTGTTCTCTGAGGTGATTTTGTATCCGAGTCCAATGTTCTTCCTATGAGATGTGGTGGGGTTCTGTAGGGCTGTTTGCTGAAAACCATCCTGGAGATTTTACAAGGATGAATTCAACAATGAGATGTCAGGGTTATGATTGCAATGCACTGCTCTGGGAGGACTTTAAGGTTTACAAAGTGCTTTCCTTCCAGTGGATCCAATGAAACAGGGAGGGCAAGTACTATTGTCCCCAATAGAAACTGAAGCACAGCTATATGACAGGACTAATTCAGGTTCAACAGCTTGTAAGTATCAGAGCTCAGTTCTCCTGGTTGTCTAGCTTGCACATTGAAAGAGTGATGAGTTTCAAAGCCATGGGTACCTCAGTTCATGTCTCAGCTTTGCCATATACTACTTGTGTAACATTGGACAAGTTTCTGAACCTCGCTTTCCTAATCCATAAAATGAGAAAGGATCAGACTATGATTTTTTTTCAGTTTAAATGCATTCATTTGTTTGTTTGTTTGTTTTTACATTGAATTTCCCTCCCTCCCCTTGCCACACTAGAGAAGGCATCATTTATATATACATATGTTTATAAACATATATATGCAAAACTATATTGTGTATGTTTCTGTTTATCAGTTCTTTTTCTAGAGGTCGACATTCATCGTTTTTCTTCAAATGGAATTTCTTTTGCTGCATATAATATCCTCTTGGTTCTGCTCATTTTGCTTTTCATAATTTCATTGAGGTCTTTCCATGCTTTTCCCCCCATTAACCCATTCATCATTTCTTAACGCTCAATAGTATTCCATCACAGTCATCTGTCATAACTTATTTAGTTGTTCCTCAATTGATGGGCATTCCTTCAATTTCCAGGTTCGTCAGTTTCAAGGGCCATCCTTCTTATTTCCCCAAGAAGCAAGAAAAGGGAGCCTTCAAGATGGCGCATGGCTTTGTCTTGAGTTTCTTCTTTTCCTTCAAGTTTGGCACTTACCTCACTCTCAGGGCTGAGCCCAGAGGGACTCCTCCAGACATCCACCCAATAGTATGGGACTTTCATTCCATCCCCCTCTGGTTTAACTTTCACTTAAAAAAAAAAAAGATTGGTAATTACAATGTAAACAAGTTAATTTACTCTCTATTCTAGCCCTTAGGCCAAGTCTACTGCCTTACTTTTTTGAGTGGGGGGAAACTACTTCCTTCTGCCTGAATTACTTAGGTAATTAGCCTTGGTTTGGCTGTGCAGACCTGGCCCAAGGTGCATTCAATGGGGGACTAGAAGGGAATTCATTATATATTCCCTGCAGAAATAGCAGTTGGCAAATAACAAGTGGGAAATCAGCCTTGATGGCTGCACTTTTCCTTCAGTTTAATTTCTTTGGAGACCTAGACTCCAACTTGTACTTGTCTGCATAGCCCCAGGACATGCTGGAGCCTGACCAAGGGGGTACTGGGACCTGCATTTTCACACCATGAACCTGGTAACAGTTTTGACTTCAATGCTTTGAAAAGGAGGTGATTTCAATTGCCCTGTTTCCTTTTGGGGGAAAATGCTTTCTTTGCACCTAAACTCCCTTCCGGTACTTTTGAGTGACAGGCATATTGTTATGATTATGACTGGACTTCTTGACTCCTGCAGGGCTAGCATTTAAAACTGCCTGAGACTGGCACCAATCAAAATATTCATCAACTTAAACTATGTCAGCAAAAATGGAAAAGCCACAATTGTAGTGTTTTATATCATGTCAGGAGTACATGAACACGCAGTACAAAACAAGTTAACCCTTTCTCTGCCTACAGGAGATGTAAGCTACAGTAAAGTTGTGAATGTGGTTAGATTTCACTTTTTTAAAAAAAATCTTATTTCAAACATACAGCAGATATTGGCCTGGTTGCTATTATAAGTGGATCCCCATGAGATAGAGAAGCTATTTGGCTCTCATTTCAAGAGTAGACAAACTGAGGAGAGAAGAAAGGAAGGAAACAAGGAAAATATTTATTAAGTACTTTTACAAATATTATTTTATTTCATCTTCACAACAACCCTGGGAGGCAGTGTAAAACAAGCTAGCCCTGGAAGGTAGGTACTCTTATTATCCTCATTTTTCATTTCAGAAAACTGAGGCATATGGGTTAAGTGACTCAACCAGGCTCACACAGCTAGTGTCTACGATTGCATTTGAACTCAGGTCTTCCTAACTACAAGCTCAGCATTTTTGTGCCATCTAGCTAGCTAGAATGAGATGAAAAGCCCTGTCCATGAGAGCCTATTCTCTGCAAAGCATTTTTTGTTGTTGTTTTTGTAGTGGCTTAAAATATTATAAAGAAATGGAAGAATTGGGACTTAACCTCTGAAAGCTGACAGGAGAACTGAGGTGATAGGACATTGTCCCTGCTACTACCAACAAAAAGCCAACGAGTCCTCAAACACATGCAAACTAATAGAATATAAACTCTGTACATTAAAGTTCTCCTGATGGGATACTACTTAAAGAAATGAACAATTAAGCAAGAGAAATCAACCATAGAAGCCTTCTAGGAATATGTACTAGAAACCAGGTCTTAAGAAGCAAAGTATCTAATGGATGGAGACACCCAACTAAATTCAGGAAGACTTGCTTGAGCCCAGAAGTCAGCTTCTGACACTCAGTAGTGGTTCTGATAAGGCCAGTCTTCTGGGCATTTAAATTTGGTATGGAAACAAAATTAGATCCTCAGGAGTCTTTAGCAAAGCAGGAGGATATCCAAGTAGGAAAGCCATTGAAGATGCATCAAGTTGATTAACTAAATGATGCTTTTTTGCTTGAGTTGCCCATTGTGGGATGCCAGTCAAGCATCAGAACTTCCTGGGTTCCTTGCCACTGTTTTTGTATTTGGGCTATGAGAAAGTGATGAGAGCTTTCTGAGTCTTTTAGTCTCCTGAACCAACCAAGTCTCAAAGACGGTCTCAAAATCTTCTAAGTAAAAACTAGGCTAATTTGAATGAGGACAGAGGTTAGGCTATTGCTGCCAATCACACTAGTGATGTGAACATGGGAAATTCACTTAACCTTTCTCAGCCTTAGTTTTCTCACTTATTAAATGGATATCACACTACCTCTAGTATCTACTTCACAGTGGTGGTGTGAGATATACAAAGTATTTTGCAAACTTTAGAGCACTATTTAAAGGTCAGTGATTATTGTTGTTGGTTTTGTTATATTACAATTTTAAAATGGGGACAATAAGAGAACCTACTTTGCAGGGTAAAAGAGTTATTAATAAATGAGATAATATTTGTAAAAAAGCAATGAGCACAATGCCTGGCCCATAATAGGTGATTTAACATTCATTCATTCATTTATTTATTTATTTATTTTAATTTTATTATTTTTTATTTTATTTTGTTATTATTTATTAATTTATTCTCTTCTCTTATTTCCCATTTGGGGACCTGTGTGCAAGATCAGTCCAACAAGTGGCATGTGGGTTGGGAAAACTCCCTTGTCTTTCACCATATCCCTCAGAAGTTTCCTGCTATTTACTGATGCTTGGAATTCCTTTAACAGGAGGCAAAGACACTGGAATACTACTGTGCTATAAGAAATGATGAATAAGACAATCACAAAAAAATCTGAAAAGACTTAGGATAGATGATGCAAAGTGAAGTGAGCAGAACCAGGAGAACATTGTATCCAGTGACAGCAATAATGTACAACAATCATATAGGAATGAATGAATTATTATCAGCAATGCAAGGATAAAGGACAACGCCAAGGATCTCATGAAGAAAAAGGCTATGGATCGTCATAGAAGGAACTGATGGAGTCTGAATGCAGATTAAAGTGTATCATTCTTTACCTTATGTCCTCCATGAATTTTTCTCATGTAAATGATATGTCTTCTTTCATATGATAAACATGGAAATATGTATTGTATGATAACGTATGTACAAACCTATAAACCTGCCATTTTGGAGTGAGGGAGGGAAGGAGAGAACATGGATCACAAGATGTCAGAAAACAATTATTAAAAATTGTCTGAAAATGTTAAAAATAAAAAAGAATTAAAGTTAAAATAAAATAATGCAGAAACAAACAAGATGCAAACACTTTACTGAGAAGGTTTAAATCACAGATAGTCCTGGCAGAGTTGACAGTTTTCTGAGAGCAAGTTTTGATGGAGAAAGAGGCCAAACTTCACAGATGGGAAGAGAGAAGGCAGAGGGGAAACTGAAGGTGAAAAAGAAATTACTACATAATTTTGCTTATTGGTGGGGGGAAATTAGGGCTGTAAGCACAGTAGTCATTCAGCAAAGGCACAATCCTTCTACTGATCAGCAAAGAAGCTTCAACCTGTTCTGTTTTCAACCTTAGCTGCTTTGCTTTAGGCAGCCTTGTGGACCACTTCTTCCCCAGGGCTTACCATATTGGGGTGGGATTTAGTACAGGCTTCTAATTGATATTGGTTAGTCCTGCTACAACTCACAACTCCCAAACTCAAGTGATCTGGAAACCTCAGGCTCCCCAGTATTCCAGATGTGTGCCACCACCATGTGTAACTTAAAAAAGAAAAAGAAAATGGGGAAAAGAGAACTATAGAGAACTATAGTCTCTGTCTTCAAGTAAACTAATAATTTTAAACTATAATAGCTGATATGTATATATAATATCTTATTAACATAATAAACTGTTAATCAGGTTACAAAATTATCCATATCTTACAGATGAGGAAACTGAGGCACTCAATGCTGATAGATTTCTCTCTCCTCCAAGCAGAAGTAGGTCTCTCCCACCTTAAACCTCTCAGGTCACTATGACTAACTTTTATACACTTATAATCAATTCCTAACCCTCCAAAGAACAAGTCCTTTGAGGGTAGAGGCTGTATCTTTTGCTATCTTTGCCATTCCAGAACCTAGAGCAGTACCTTGAACATATGGGCACTTAAAAAATGCTTACTGAATTGGAAATATTGTTATTTGTATGCATTTTTCATAATCCTACCAAAATATAAATAAACTCTTGGAGGGCTGGTACAGTTAACATTTTTTTTAAATCTGTGTATATAGCATGTTGTCTTAATAAATGTTGAAAGAAATAAAAATGGACTTGCCCAGCATCCCGCACAAAGTAAATATCTGGATATGAGTTAATAAACCAAGGTTTTCTTAATTCTAAGGCTAGTGTGTTCTATCCGTACTGCCATTTCCCTTCCACAATATGATTTTTCCCATCACAATTTCAATATATTGTGGATCAGCATAAGAAATTAGGTGAGAATTTTGGGGAAGTTTTGTGGTAGCTGCAGACAACATAGAAAAAGTTTATAAACTATATCTAGCTTCTGACCAAATACTTAACTCAAATTTTTCAATAAGGTACAGTAAACATCCCATAAAAGAGAAAGAAAAAAATTCAGAAATCTTCTCTTGTATGAAAGGAGACCAAAAAATTTACATGGATTTTCCAGAACACAGGGCAGTCCTAACTATTGTGATGTGGAAGGGATACCTGTATAAGAGAAAAATGGATAACACTGTTCAAAAGGGATGCTGTAATGCTCCAACATCCTGCTGATCTGACCAAGAGTAGGATGCCCTTTCAGATGGTGCAGGGTTCAGTTGGTCATAAACATTAGAATGTAGCCTTATATCTTTCCTGCCCTCTTGTTCCTAGTATTATGGCTGGGGCAGAGGCAACATGACTCCTATCTAATGCTTACTCTGAGCACTGAAATCAAAGGTTTGGGGTTCAGATCTCCCCTCTTCCACTAACTACTTACATTACTTTGGCCCAGTCACCTAAACCCACTGGGGCCTCAGTTTCCTCATCTCAAAAGTTAAAAGATTGGACAGGATGTCTGTAAAGTCCTTTCTAATTCAAAAATAGGTGATCCTAGAGCAAATAAAATACTAATTAGATCAGTATTAGTAGTAAAGTCACTCATCCTTTCATTCTGAGAAACACTGGTAAGATAAATAAGCAGAAAGATTAAAAATAAAGTAGAATTTACAGTATGTCATTGCCTGATTTCTTGAATTGTCCTTAGTTTTCAGAAGCAGGTTCTAGGCAACTTTCTGGTCTTGGGTGGCTATGGATTGTTATGGATTTTAAGTCCTTCTGTTGTTAGATTATCATCTGGCTCAAAAAAAAAATGAGAAAAAAGTTCCTTGACTCAATGTCAAATTTACCCAAAAGGCTGATGCTAATATTGATGGATTGAGAATACTGGTTACGGTTGATGACCATTTTTTGCCTCATACCTGGCAATGCTGCCTTTTGACATTGTTTATTTATGGGATGGCATGTTCGTCATTCTTTTTTCCAACTGTAATGAGATTATATACTGCAGGGTCGTTATTTCATTTTTCTTTTGAATTTTTGGCCTGGAGATATCCCCCTGAGACATACTATAATCACAGAAAAATGTGTTCCCTGTCACGTATTAGTGTTGAATTATGGCCCTCTTTTAGTTGAAGCTATAGCTCCCAACAATTGAGTTTGGTCTCAGAAAGCCCTCTCTCATGGGATCCTTGCCCATTCCTCCATGTTGAGTCCATTCTTGGTTTCTCTGGTATATTTTATAATATTCTTATCCCATAGACAGGAATTACCAGACAAGTAGGTGGCATAGAACAGACTTGGGAAGGAAAGATAACGCTGGGCAGGTTACAACTTCTGTGAGGATTAAAAATTCCTCATTTGTAAAATGGGGATAAAATTAGCACCTACCTTACAGAGCCTGTTATGGATTGAATAACTTATTTGCATACTTTGCAAATCTTAAAATGCTCTTTAAGTGGAAGTTATATTAAATTCCTATTTGCCATGAATTAACTGATGCTCCTGCAGTAAGGAATACCCTGTGATATGATTTTTTAAGTGGTGAGAGGGTTAACAGTATCTCAGAATTGGAAGGAACCTCAATGACCACACAGTTCAACCTATACCTGAATGGATTTTTTTAACAGAATTCTGGGTAATACCATTACCAGATCTATATCCTCAAAAGGCCAAATATAGAGGAAAAGCACCTATGTGTACAAAAATGTTTATAGCAGCTCTTTTTGTGATGTCCATCAGGAATTGAAAACTGAAGGGATGTCCATCAAGTGGGGAATGGCTGAACAATTTGTGGTATTTGATTGTAATGGCATATTATTGTGCCGTAAGAAATGACAAGCAGGATGATCACGAAAACAAAACAAAGCAAAAAAAAAAAACCCAGCCTGGAAAGACTTAGATGAAGTGATACAAAGTGAAGTGAACAGAACCAGGAGAACATTTTAACAGCAATAATGTTCGATGATCAACTGTAAATGTTTTAAATAAGCTCAGGGATGCAAGGATCCAAGACAATTTCCAAAGGATTCCTGATGAGGAAGACAATCTATCAAAATTGATGGGAGTCTGAAGTTTACAATCTTCCCCACCCCCCCATTTCCTTCATGTGTTTTTTTCTAGTATAAGTGATATGTGTCTTCTTTCCCATGATGAACATGGGAGTATATATGGCATACTCCATATCATGTTGCCTACTGTCTCAGGGAGAAGGGAGAGAACATGGATTATAAAATGTCAGAAAACAATTATTAAAAATTGTTCCTACAAGCAATCTGAAAAAAATATAATTTTAAAAACATATAGGGCAATTAGTCATTCAGTCCTTGTTGTGTATATATATATATATATATATATATATATATATATATATATATATATATATATATATATATATATATATTAATCCTTTCCTTCTGTCTTAGAATCAATACTGTCTATTGGTCCCAAGGCAGAAGAGCAGTAGGCAATGGGAATTAAGTGACTTGCCCAGGGTCATAGAACAAAGGGGTATCTGAAGTGATTGTTGGATATATTAATGCAAAAGGTGCAAATATATAATGTAAGGTTTAGAGAGATTTGCCATATATAGCCCTGGGCTGCTGAGACTAGGATCACAGAGAACCTTTGGATGACTTCCTCAGATCACAAAAACTTGGATGACCTTCTCAGGATCATAAAGATTTTGGAGGACTTTTTCCAGGAGAGAGAATTCTTGAGAGTCCTGGTCTATTAGCAAGCTAATATTACATTTTGGTTTCAGTATTTTTTGAGAAAGAGATTTTTACTTTTTGGTTTGGAGTGGCAGACAGGAAAGGAGGTGAAGTGAGATCAAGACACAAGGAAAGGAACACCTGAATGATGGGAGAGAAATACAACAAACTCATGGTGGGAATGGACTAGAACTGAGATTTGGTTTAAGAACAATTGTAAATTCTGGTGGTTGGCAAAAGGAATTCAAGTTGGCAGCTATTCCTTTCTCTTTAGCTGTGAGTCCCTTGGTAGCTTTCTATATCTTATTTAAATGCTTGTCACTATATATTATTAATGATGCTAATAAATTACATGACTATTAAGAGTAATTATCTAAGACTGTAAATTCTGGTTCTGAGATTGAATGAGGGTGTGCTAGCTTAGGGGAGAAGAGATTTCCTAGGTTTATTCAGAAATGGGGTCTGTGCCAATTAAAGAAAGTTTTTTTTTGTAATTTCTGAGTTCATTCCAGAGTATACTCACTAGAGTACTTTTATATCTTGAGAGATAAAGAATTAATGACATGAGGGACAGCAAGGTGGCTCAATGGATAGACCTAGGCCATACTTTAAAAAACAAAACCAAACCAACACATTAATTAGTTTGCTTAGAAAAGACTGCCAGTTCTAGTCACACAGATCATAAGGAATGGGTTTGGATTGTTACTTCAGAGCCTGATTTGTGCCAGTGAAATAAGAAAGGATGCCTCTAAACCTGAGAATACTACTATATTGCAACATTTAAAAAGAAAATTAGGTAGGTTATATTATAACATAACATAACATAATATAATGTAATATAATGTAGCTATAGTTGAATGTATTTGTCCTATAGCCCAAATGTGACCTAGTAGTGAAATGTGTCTTAAGTGATTTCAGTCAGTGACTTTAACATCTGAGCCTAGAAACTAAATCATTTAACAGCTGTGCCATTATCACTAAGTGCTGCAACTTACCACCTTTAATCCTATAATTCACTTTTTAAAAAGTACCTTTTAAAGAGACACACATCTTGAGGCAATGAGGTGGCTCAGTAGATAGAAAACCAAGACTAAAAATGGAAGGTCCTGGGTTCAAATTTGGCTTTAGACATTTCTTGGCTATGTGGCCCTGGGCAAGTTACAACTCCATTTGCCTAGCCCCTACTGCACTTCTGTCTTGAAACCAATACACAGTATTCAGTATACAGCTAAAAGTGTCCAAGGCCAGGTCTGAACCCAGGACCTCCCATCTCTAGCCTAGTGAAGAATTTAAAAATAAACACATCTTATATTTTCTTACAAATAGCATGATCTTGCTCTAAAATGTTCAGGTTCTTCTCTAAAACTCGGGTACAAAATGGCTCTAAGGTAGACTCAGAAACTCAGAGCTCCTCAAGGTCTGACATTAATAGTAAATCTATGAGAGAAATGGGTACAGGTACTAAGTACAAAAAGCTTGAGGAACAACCCTGACTTATAGTACAGAAACTATTCTTAACACCTACCCTAGGAATTACTTCTTAAAAAGTGAACAAACCAGGGCAGACACAGAGTAGATGAACACAAAGTCAATCCACATCACTGGCTGAACTGGAAATCAAATTTGAATGCCATGATGGAATTAAGCTTTAGCCATAAAATTAGCATAAATAAAGGGATAAGAGTCTTAGCATTGAAACTTCCTTTATCAGGTCCCATTTTTCTCTATTCTTGTTCCTCTGAGGCATAAGATATGAACAACTGGCTTTGAATAAATCTGAAGCAGTAGGATTTGACTGCATGTCACTAGAAGTATACTAGAATAGAAAGGGAGCATAGCTTAAAGTCATAGATCTTAGGTTTGAAACCTAGGTTTGTTCCTTGCTGTGCGATTTGGGACAAGTAATTTCAATTTTTTGTTTCCTCTTTTTACAGATGAAAGGACCAGGCTAGCTGATCTTGAATGTTCCTAAGCCTCTCTGACCATCAGATCATAGACCTAAGCTATAATACCCCTTTCAGGCAAAGTCAGGAAGGGCTCCTTCAAAAATACAAGCTCCAGTTAATAGAATTTGTTCCTTATAGTCATATTTGAAAGTAGTTCACTAGAAACCACTGACTTAGTCACCACTCACTATAATAGTTGGCTTTAAGGTAATGAATTTTACTGCCTGAACTTTTGGCCAGTTCACATCAAGAGCAGTATTCAGCACTTTAGATTTAAAGACAGACAGCCTGTTAAAGTTATCAAGTGCTGTCACCACAACAACTGCCTTAAGTGTTAGCATCATTATTCTCATGCTAAAAGTGAGGGAAGAGAAGCACCAGAGAGAAATGACTTGGCCTCTGGTCTTAAAGAGTCCACAGGAAGGCTGACCTTTTCACACTCTTTAGGAGTAACCATCTCCCCAATTTTTTTTCTTCCTGTTTTCCTTATTGGATCATGATTTAAATTAATATTTAGCTGGCATATAATTGGTAAGTCAACATTCTATTCTCAACAGAAATAGGTCTCTATTCAAGTAGTCAGGCAAGAGCAAGTGATTACACCTACCATATCAAGGCAGAAGAATATTATAGCATACTCCTTAATGGGTACTTACACTATGCATATTTTCAAACAAGCTTTCCAATGTAGACAAGAAATAATGGAGTAAATTCATTTGTTTATTTTTAGAAAAATAAAGTTAACTTGGGACATGGAAGGTTTCAATTTTATATATACCATTCATAAATTTAAATGCAATTGTTCACCTATGTTTGCAATTTTGAAGATGACAGTAACAATACTTAGTTTTATTCCAATCATATTGCATAATATACAAATATATAGCTACATACACAGGAGTACAAAATAACAATGAAGCTATAGTACAATTCTTAGTCCATACATTAAATAAGATGTTTCTAAGTTTTTCTGAGAAGTTATTAGTATTGCACATTTCCTTTCTCCAAATAAAATGACTTTAGTTTAGAAATCCTTGCACTTTTTAGGGTATGTGATACACTGATCATAACTTAAAACCAAAACTCCATAGGTTTTTCTGATGAAATTATAGCACTTATTTACACACAAGTTCATGGAGTAAAATATATTGGCCAAGCAAATGGCAGTAAAAAATGGAAAAACTATTAAAGTAATAGCAAATCAACATTAGCTATAACATTTAAAAATCTGTTTTATTATGTAGGTTAATTTACTCCCAACACACAAAACTGGAAAAGAGTAACAAAATTTTTTTTAGAATTAGAAACAGCAATCATTTACTGAAAGAATTATTCCCTGATACATCTTATTATATGTCATTTTCGCTCTTATGTTAAATAGCTGAGTCTTCTTCCTAATTTAAACAACCAGCAGCACTGAAGCAATGTAGTAGTAATAGTAGAAATCCATTGCTTTGTATACAGTACTTATCCCAAGAGTCTTTAACGGGGCAACAATCCAATGCTATAAAATCATATGCTCTATCCATTGTGATTCATAAAATGAAAGTAAGTCAACAGCAGAGGAGTTCAAATATGGACCTCTTGAGTAGTGTTTAACAAACCTGCTATAGATCAGATGAGGCATTCAACAATGAACCTTTTTAGAAGAGGGACGCCATCTTACACAATAGTCAAGGAAAGAAACAGATGCTTTGCTAACAAATCACTCCCTCCCAAACAAATGAAAACCCTATGCTAATGAAGAACAACTATTCAATTTTCCCAGCAGAATTTAATACTGTTCAGACAAAGTATTACACTGAAAGTTATTTCTAGGCCTGTTGTTTTTAATAGGCATCAGAAAAACGATTTTTAAAACAGGAAAGTTAAACACTGTTTTTTTCATTCTTCAAATCAGCCTCCTCAAATGAGATGGTAAAGGAAGTGAATGTGAACGAAATGCAAAGCACTTACAATATTGCCAATTACTCTACTGAAAGATTCAAAGAGCTTATATTTTAATGTGGGAAACAACACATATTGGGGAGTGGTGGCCTGAGAAGGCAATTATGGCTAGGGAAACCACAAAGTGGGTCAATAGAACTCTAGGACTAATGGTAGTGATGTCATTCAACTTCTCTGAAAAAGAGGTAAAAAACGGGAGGTGAGGTGGGGGAGGGTAAACATCTGCAGAAAAAAGGCCTAGATGGAGGAGGTGAGAAAACATAGTCCCTAGGAGATCTGAGCCCAGCAGCTAAGCTGCTCCACAGCATGGTCAGATGTTGAGGGCATAAAATGGGGGGCAGTTAACTCAACTCGGGGCCAAGCACATGCCCTAGACTAAGGCAAGACTAAGTAAATTCATGCTTCACAATAAAAATGCCATTACTGTTACTTGGCACTTCACAAACGGTGATTCCTAATTGATCTAAAGATGGCTTTAAATGGGATTTTACTATAAATTTCATTGTTATGGTACAACCCAATGGCAGAAAGCCGGGCACCACACAGACAGCACAAATGTCGCTCTTTAGGCAGCTAGATGGTTGGAAACCATGTTTGCAGCAGTTTTTGCTTCTTGCTCTGGGCTGCCTTGCTCTGGACAGGTGTCAGCATCTACCTTTGTGTCCTGGTCCTCTCCACGGGGCACTGCAGCTGGATCTGGACACCTGCTCCCCTCGGCCACCATTTCTAGAGTGACGCCATTCCCAGATGTCTGTGATGCCTCCTGTGATAGAGCTGTTTGTTTCCTTCCTCCTTCCTCTTGTGGCTGCGGTGACTTTTCTGCCTCGATCTCCAGCTCCAGGCTTTCCTCATCGGCTTCCACTTCCAGCTGCTGTGTAAGCGCCTCCAGCTTCCGGGCCTTGCGGAGCTCATTCTGCTGGATGATGGTGCAGAGGTGCTCCGTGAGGTGCTCTTTGATCTCTGTCTTCCGCTGCAGGTCCAGTTTTGCAGCCACATACTCAGCTTCTGCTTTGTCAAATCGCTTCCTGCAAGCACATGGACAGAGATGAGCCTTAATCTCTAGTGGGCTAGAGGAAGGTCCTAAAACAATACTGTAACAAACTCAAAATGGAGAAATAACCAGATTAGCACTATTCTGCCAAAGAGTGAGTGGAAAAACAAACTGAATGATAGACAAATGGGTCAATGAGTGTGAAAGCACCAGGACCCATACCTTAATATGGAATCTTCTTGCACTTCCTTTTCCTTCTACCTTTTTTTTGCTAGTGCTGTTACAGCATTTCTCTGTTCTCCCTGTTTTTTGTGAGGATGTTTTCAGGTTCTTGAGTGTAGGTGTGGGGGATTGTTTGTGAAGGGCATACAAAAAGAGATGAAAAGGGCAAAAGATTTTCTTTTTCTAGATTAGAAGGAGGATGCTTTTAATAAGAGCCAGAGGTCATAGACAATAGGGAGAGGTACAAATGATTAGACAGAAGAAGCTAGTACGAATTTTGTTTTGCAGCCTAAAAAATTAGTCTTGCAGGGCTAGAATACTGCCAGACTATTATCATATCTTTCTCCCCCAGAGAGGAAACATCAGAAATTCTTAATTCATTTGTGCTCCAAATAACTTTCTTATGTATGACATGAGTCTAAAAGGCATTATCAGACCCATTTTTTAAAAAGATGAGGAAATGAGACATTTTTCATGTTAGTAGTAGAACTAAGATTAAAATTTAGGCAGTTTTTCTGACTCCAGTGTTATTTCCAGTAGATGATGATACATGAAGCCATCACCATATCAAATTTATAAAAGCTGCATGTAGAATATATTAAATGAAATAATTACTAAAAAAAAACTCTCAAAATCTCCCAGACTTACGAACATCAAAGCCATGCTGCAGGTACTAGAATTCACTTTTTTAAGTAACTGATCATCTTTAATGATCTGATAGTTCATCTTTGAAAATAATAAAATAACTGTATCTCCAGATCAACTTTATTCACTATATTTTCTATACTGTTTGTACTCCTCCAATGCTTTGGTATCATTTAACTGACTCCAAGATTAGTAAAATAATATTTTAATGCTAATTGAGATTTTAAATACAGTGACTCTGAATAAGATTATATGTGTTAAGCTTTAAAACAATTAAATGCAAACACTTCAGTACTTGACCTAGAGTAAGAGCTATTTGGGAACATTAAGATATTTAACAGTATTCTCAAGCACAGCTAGTGAATCTCTACATATTGTCTTTGACAAGGAAGGCCACAGGCTTGCAAAGAAGTGGGGTGGGAGATTGGGGGACTGCATAGTCCTAAAGAGAATGCCACTGAAGCTCTTGAACTTAGTGGAGAGAACATCCATAATCGTGGTACACCTATAGAGAGTGCCTTTAGAAAAACAATTAATGTGTCAGACTGAAAAATAGCTAATTCTCCTAGTCTTCTCTTTTCCCAGATAACAACCCAAGCTGAAATGGAATAAATGGACACACTGTAAATCATTTTGGTAAAAAATTTTGGTAAAAAAACCAACAACAACAAAACAACAACAACAACAACAACAACAACAAAAACCTTAAAACCAGTGGAGATTCTTTATTTGTACTTGTATTCCCAATACCTGGTTAATAAATGCTTGCCAATTGACTGATTTATATGAAAATCTCAATTTTTAGACATGTATTTGTTATCCTAAACTACTAAAAATTTTAGTTATTGTGAAGGGAAATAAATCCATGCCAATCAGAGACTGCCAGGACTTCTTTTTTAGAAATCATCTACCTACAATACCACAGGTTATTAAGGCATTGTCAGACTGTTTTAGGATGGCCTCTGCAACTGTGCACAATGACTGGTGAGAAACCATCATGGATTTTACATGTCGATTCTGGTCCATCCTTACCATTACTCTTCTGCATTAAAAAGGCTAAGCTAAGGACTTCCTTAGTAAAAGAAAGAAACAGCAAAATTACACAGATAAAAGGAAGAAATCAATGATTATCAATAAAAGCATCACTTCTTTGTTTTTATGTCCATCTGATGAACCAAAGGATAACCATCTAACCAACAAGATGGACAGAGGGAACTAACTGTTCTATGGAGGTTACCAAAGAGTAGCAGGTACTGCTCTTTTCAGAAGCTTTCCTCTCACCTGGTTTCCCCAAATCTCATCAGTCACTGAGTAATACTGATGCTACAGCTTCAATATCTTTTGCACTGTATCCATTCCCAAACCTTTCTATTCTACGTATCCTATTTGATGATGACTTTGTAGTAGCGTATTTATTGTGGAGTAATAGACCAGCTTCTTCTGATCATTTTCTGTCTTCCTCTGGGAGATTTTGAGCTTGTGACCCTTGTGAGAACTAATTAGTGACACTGGTATGGCCTTTAAGAAACTGTAGCCACATATATGGTGTAATGAGAACCCAGAGTAGGATTTTGGATAATCTTTGAAGGACATAACTAACAAGGATGGCATTTTATAAAAAATAAACATCTGATAAATACTGGATAAAGACAGTCATGTAAGTTAGGTTTTAAAATCACTTCAGTTATAGAATTAGGAAATCTCACTAAAAGTCAATAAATACCAAATGTTAAAGATAATGGCATTTGTCAACTGCCTGGAGTAAGATAGTAAAAAGGCCTGGTACCAATACAGAAATTCCTTTAATAACCTGTCAGCTATTTACATGGCCCTACTTCCAGATAGGCTTGGTACATTTCCATGGCACTAGGCTATAAAGAAAAGTTTTTTGGGGGTGGGGGGGAAGGGGATGGTACACCACCACCCATTCAGCTCAGCAAATGTCAATAGGCATTTGACCTTGATGACTTTAGCTCCCTATGCTTCCCACAGAGAGCAAGTCATACAAAGTAGTACTATGGGCTTAAAGGGTAAATTCAAGAGGTCTTGCTTAATCTATCATCAGTTCCATTCAATTAAATCCCCTTTGGCAAGCATCTGGGGCAGCATGGTGCTAAACATGGGAATTTAGTAGGTCTGAAGAAGTTACCAAAAGGTGGATTGCAATGGGGAGACAGAGAATTAAAACCTGTGCACAGATGGATAAGCAAGGTCATTTTGGTTACTCCCAGGTGGCATGGAAGAAGTGATTAGAGAAGGCTTTAAGGAAAAGGTAATATTAACAGCTCAAACAGGCATGTCCAAAAAATTTCCCCTTCTCTCCTCAATTTGTTCTCTCCTTCTGATGGAGATGATCACTGATGATTGTATCACCATTCACCCAATCTCCCAACGTTTAAAACCTCAGAGTTCTTTTTTTTTTTAATTTTTACTCATTCCTCTCTCTTTGAATAGCCAATAATTTCCTAGGGACTGTAAAGTTCAACTGTAATATTTTCTTGTATGCATCCTCACCTTTATTCCTACTTCTGCTGCCCTACTAAGAGGTTTTCTTATCTTTTATCTAGATTATCAAAAAGCCTTTTACTCAGTCTTCTAACTTCTATAATCTCCCCTTTTCATTTTTCAATCTATTACCAGGCTACTGACCATAGGCTGCTGATTCTCAGCTCTTGGCAAAGCATCTACTTCAGCCAAAGTACTCTTGCAGAGGGTCTCTTCCCTGGATTCTCATATTACCAAGCTCCCCTGAAGTCTTCTCCCAGATATGCCCCAGAGAAGGGGTTCACAAAGATATTTCATTTCATCTTTCTCTCTACCAGAATCTCTACTTGTAGGTATTGTATAAAAAGGATATATTAGTGGATGTGTACTTCAGCCCTAAGAAGTAGCACTCAACTTTCTTCCCTTCAAACACTCTCCTGCCCCCTTAACTGGGCAGAAAACTTGGAAACACAGAAATTTAGCACTTATATGCCAAACAGTCCCAAATACTATAGTACCCAAATACCCAAAAGCTAGAATGATGCTATTTCTTACATTGTTAATGTTAAGCACGAATGACATTCTTTCCATATGTAGCTGCTACCAGGAAAAACTGAAAGCATAACTTGGAATATTTTTCTGTTAATACTAATTATTCCTAAACTAATATGTTAACTAATTTTTAAAAACTAATTTAACTAAATATTTTAAAACTAATTTAATGAACTAAAATAGTAACAAATTATTCCTAAAAATATATCAATATTTTAAAAGGCAGCATATAATAGGATAGAAAGAACCTGTCCTAGGGTCAAGAAGCCCTGGATTCAAGATCTACTTCTGAAACATATGTGCTGTCTGATCTTGGGCAAATTATTTAAACTTTTCATGCTCCAAGGTAACTGTCCAGGTCTATAAGTTGCAGGACAGTTGCACTGGGAATTCCTCACGTCAATGAGTCACAGGTCCAGATCCAATAAATAAATAAATTGGAATATCCTTATAAAGAATATAATTCACAAATAATTTTTTGGCAAATTTATTAGCTTTAAAGTATGAATTGATAAAGCCTTAGTGTTACTCTATAAATAAATATTAGCCACCTCCTCAGTGATCTTTTAATAGACATTTGTCACAGTCAAAACTTCCACTTAAGACCTGAACCCATCCTTCCCCCATCTTCTCTAAAACTTTGTCCTGGTAAACATCCACTCTCTCTAGTTTTCAGTATCTTCCAATCTACTGGCTCCTCTTCTGCCTTCAAACATAAAAAAAAAAAAAAAACCTTCTATTCTTTAAAAACAAAAACAAAAAACCTTTCATTAATACTATTGCCCCCCCACCCCTCAAATTGCCATTTTATTTTTCTCTTACTCTTTTCACAACCAAATTGTTAAGGAAAAAGCTATCAACACTCACTCAATCAAATTCTGCTCTTCTCACTTTTCATACCTTTGAAATTTGGATTCTGGCCTAATAATTCTGCTAAAGTTACTCCCTCTGAGATTTCCAATGAATGACTTCTCCTCCCACCTCAACTCCACAAATGCTTATGTGTCTTAGAATCATTACTAAGCATCAATTCCAAGGCAGAAGAACAATAAGGGTTAAGCAACTGGGGTTAAATGAATTGCCTAGGGTCCCACAGCTAGAGAGGGTCTGAGGCTACATTTGAATTCATCCAGGTCCTCCTGACTCCAGGTCTGGCATTTTATCCACTCTACTACTCAGTTGCCCCTCAAGGACCTCCAAATTGCCCAATATGATAGTCCCTTCTCAGACCTCATCCTTTTCAGCTAAAGCATCTGTCATTTCCTCCTCCTTGAGGAGGATATTCACAATTCATATTTATGAGATATGCTAAGCTTTGCAAAGTACTTTATACACTTCTTTCTCTACATGCTCTCTTGGTTATTTCACAGTTCTCATGGGTTCAACTATCAACTTCAAGAAGAACCTATATCCAATCCTCTATCATAAAATGCCTGCTGGACATTTCTAACTAGAAGGCTCTAAAACTAAACATCTAACTAGATGACACCTAAAAACTCAATATATTTCAGACAGCACACATTATCTTTCCTTCTCAAATCCTTTCTTCTTGTTTCCCTATTTTTGCTGAAGACACAAGTATCTTTTTAGTTACTCATTTTGTAAGCACCAAAACATCTGCACTCAACTCTACCATCTCTCTAAAGCAGTGGCCCCTCTCCACCTAGCCAATCAGTGGCTACTTCTGCTCACTTCCAACCCTACAACATCTCTTGCATCTACCTCCTTTTTCCCCACTCACAGTGCCTCAGTTCAGGTCCCCATCACCTCATTTAGACAACTAGAATAGTCTCCTAATTTAGTCTTCCTGCCTCCTTTCTTCAATCCATTCCCTATACAGCTGCTAAATTGAAATTCCTAAAGCACAGATCTAACCGTATCACTCCTATGCTTCCCAAGGTTTCAACGGCTTTCCTTTTCCTCTAGGATAAATTATAAACTCTTCTGTTTAGAACTTAAAGTTTCTCATAAATTAGTTCCAACTCCGCTCACATACAACATCCTAGCAATCACCTCCATGTCTCTGAATAGGGTGTGTTCCATCTTCATGTATGTATCCATGTATTCCTATCTCATTTCCCTCCTGACAGAATCCAGATCATCGTTTAAGGGTTAACTCAAGAGCCAATTCCTTCACAAGATCTAATCTGATTCTCTTCTGCCTGAAGAAATTACTTTACATATATTCATCAGTGTTCCTGTTGTTTTCCCCATATATAATGTAATCTCCTTGAGGGCAGGGACTATTATGTTTGTCTTTGTACTCTCAATGCCTAGCACACAGAAGGTGCTTGATAAATGCTTACAGGTTGATATTCATTCAGTAAGTTAATTAGCAAAGTCAACTTAATGATATCTAATGGCATATAGTAAATGAACCAAAAAAAAAATCACAGGGAGAACCACAAGCCTCTTTCTTAAACACTGAGTTGAAAACTACAACCAAGTATTTCCGCTTTATTAAATTGTTATATAAACATTCTGAAACTGTGGTTTACCCTAGACTAATGAGGCATTCTGATTGATTTCTAGTGTTACAGAGAATGATGCACAATTGAATTATTTACACAGAACTCCCTTGTGAAAAGAGACAAACTGGAATGATTAAAGCAATGCTGAAACGAATGGAAGACCCCCAAAATTGGATTTAATTTTATACTCTTTTATCTGTTTGCAAAGTCCATGTAATTCTTTACATGTGTTATGTTCATTTTATAATTATGCCACAATATTTTCTTTCTTTAAAAGACAAAACAAAAAACCCAATGGCTGAAACCAAGGAATATGATGATATCAAGGCAATTTGTGCACTGTAGATTGGGATGAATAAAACTGTTCTGGGAGGAAAGGTTTCAGTTTCAAGTTTGCAAGACAGGAATACAAATATTTTAAAGTAAATGCATATTTAAAAAATGAGCCTACCCTTCCATTCTTTTAAATGAAGACAAGTAATCACATGGGGACCAGGTCCATTAATCAAAATATCTGGTTTCGATGCTTTTTTTTTCCTTTCCCAAAATACATTTCCCCCCAAATAATTAGTGCTTACCGAGCATAGGAATAGTCTAGGCTTGCCTGATCAATTCGATTCCGTAAGATTCCAATGTCAGCTGATACCATGTCATCTAAAGCCTGTAACTCCTTCTGGATCCGCTGTAGTTTCATGGTTTCTGCCTGAGTCCTTTTAGATCTAGGAAATAGGAAACAGAGAGTTAATTTTGAACACTGTTCTCATAATAACATAGTAAAGCACATTTTTGTACTATGCTTTTGGGTTGATTCTAGTTTACAGAAGATGGAGTGAAGGTTGAGACTAGGGAGCTCTCCAAGTTACAAGTGCATCCATGGCTTTTCATGATACTGAAATTTCTCTTTTTTCTTGTAATTATACAATTCTGAGTTAAATCATAGGTCTTGAAGTAAACTGTATGGTATATATGCAAGTGTATTCTTTTTTCATAAAGCTTTATGAAAGCAGAAAATTGAGAAGATTTTAATAGACAGTTTCTCAGATAGAGATCTCATATCTCAATTATACAGAGAACTTTGTCCAATTTAAGGCAATAAGAGCCATCCCCTATTTGACAAATGGGCAAAAGATCTGAACAGTACTCAGGTGAAGAAATCAAAACCTTATATAGGTACATGAAGAAACACTTTGCTAGAAATGCAGACCAAGACAATTCTGATGTATTATCTCACACCCAGCAAATTAGCTAAACTAGCAAACATTGTAGGGAATGTGGAAAAATATACCACTATAATACACTGTTGTGAAACTGTGACCTATCCAATCATTTTTGAAGAACAATTTGGAATTATGCCTAAAGAGCTATAAAACTGTGTATGTCTTTAGACCCAACAATGTCATTGCTAGGTCTTTTCCCCAAGATCAGGGAAAAAGAAAAAGAACTCATATATACCAAGAAATAGCAGCTCTCTTTGTGGTAGCAAAGAACTGAAAACCAAGAGGTTGTTCATAAGTTGGGGAATGGCTAAACAAATTGTGGTATATGTTTGTGATGGAATACTACTGCACTATAAGAAGTGATGAGCAGATTCATTTTTTTAAACTTGGAAAGAACTACATAAAATAATGAAGAATGAAATTAATAGAAACAAGAGAACATAATAGCCAGCTACAGATTTAATACTTGAAATAACTTGTGAATGTTCATTTGTAGGGAAAGAACTGAAAATGGAAAAGGCTGAATACAAATAAAAAAATAAAGCCTTCATTTCTCTTAATTTCACTTCTCTTAATTTCCTCAAGGAATACAATGTCTCAATTCTACATTTCCGTTCTTAGAGTTAAAATATCTAATTTCCAACCTAAATTTTCCTTCCTGTTCACAAATCAATTTTCTCTTGTTCTTATTTACTAATTACTAAAAAACTTATACTATTTACATAATTCAACACTACTTTAACATATTTACATACATATAATGGTTTTCATCACATTTCACATTTTCCATATACTTTTTTTCTTAAAAGGGAACTACCTATATATAATCTATTACAAACTGCTTTGGGGGTTCATAAGCTGTCATCTTTGGTGTTCAAGAATTAAGAACTAGCTCCTATTGATGACATTTCCCAGTTCTTCCTGTAAGGATTCTTTCTGATTTCTACCCCAACTATGTATTCCCATATATTCTCTAATTAACAATAGTAATGGATTGCTATATTGTGTTTTTAAGTTTGCAAAGTATTTTGACTTTTTCTGCATATCATGTCATTTGCAAAAACCTGAACCCACCTATTCCTTTGTCTAAATCTATTTACTCTTATCACTGTATTGTCTCTCATAAAATACATATAGCTTAAACCTTATTTAACCCTATAAGACATGAACTACTAATGTTGCTAATGAATTAAAAATGAGTATCTAAACTTAGAGAGAAATAGAGAAGTGCACAGTGGTATAAACAGATTACAATATATAAAAAATAATGAACTACAAAGGGTGGTATGGAGGCAAGAGTGAGGCTAATTGCCAAACAGTCCATTAGGTTCTATTGTTTTCCATGGAAGGAGAGGATATGCCTCTATGCTAAACTTATGAGAGGACAGGGAATTCAAAAGATTAGTGCATGGATGTATTATGATTTGCATCATTAGAGGGAATATCCTCATGATGAGCTCCTTCATTCATGTAGTATATGGAGAATTAATATTTATAGCTTATATTTTGCTACATTCAAACATTCATGTTTTATCTTATTATCTTTGTGTCCATTTCAATGACTTTTAGTTTTACTCATTAGATTCTCAAGAACAAATATTAAGTTTATAACTTTTAGATAAAGCCTAGCAATATCCCATATAATTAAGCTCAGTGTAAATATTATGATCATGATCACTTGGAGTAAAGAGGAAACTGCACAGACAAAAAGTCTATTTCTTTTCCTGAGATATAACATAAGGTTGTACTTAAAAAAAAAAAAAAACCCTTACCTTAAATATTGGAGGGGATGTGGCAAAATTGGGACATTAATGCATTGCTAGTGGAGTTGTGAATTGATCCAACCATTCTGGAAGGCAATTTGGAACTATGCCCAAAGGACATTAAAAGACTGTCTGCCCTTTGATCCAGCCATAGCACTGCTGGGTTTGTACCCCAAAGAGATAATAAGGAAAAAGACTTGTACTAAAATATTCATAGCTGCACTCTTTGTGGTGGCAAAAAATTCAAAATGAGGGGATGCCCTTCAACTGGGGAATGGCTGAACAAATTGTGATATCTGTTGATGATGGAATACTATTGTGGAATAATGAACTGGAGGAATTCCATGGGGACTGGAACAACCTCCAGGAATTGATGCAGAGTGAGAGGAGCAGAACCAGGAGAACATTGTACACAGAGACTGATACACTGTGGTACAATCAAATGTAATGGACTTCTCTACTAACAGCAATGCAATGATTCAGGATAATTCTGAGGCATTTATGAGAAAGAACACTATTCACATCCAGAGAAAGAACTGTGAGAGTAGAAACACAGGAGAAAAACAACTGCTTGATCACATGGGTCAAATGGGGATATGACTGGGGATGTAGACTCTAAATGATCACCACGGTGCAAATATTAATAATATGGGAAAGGGTCTTGATCAATGACACATGTAAAACCCAGTGGAATTGCTCCTTCACTATGGGATTGGGGTGGAGGGGGGGGGGGAAGAACATGATTCATGTAACCATGGAAAAATATTCCAAATTAATTAAATAAACTTAAAACAAACAAATAAATAAATAAACCCTTACTTTCCATCTTGGAATGAATACTATGTATTTGTTCCAAGGCAGAAGAGCAGTAAGCTATATGTAATGGGGGTTAAGTGACTTGTCTAGGGTCACACAGCTAGGAAGTATCTGAGACCACATTTAAACCCAGGACCTCCCATCTCTACACCTGGCTCTGAATCCTCTGAGCCATCTCCCTGCCCCCAGAAGTATGTGCTTTTATGTTCTACAAGATAAAGATTTTTCACTGGCAGAATAGAAATCTGTTTTGAGCCTTCATATGGAAGATTAGATTTCCTAAAAACTTCAACCACACACATCCAGAATTCTAAAGGAAAAAATAAAGTAAAATACAATCAAAGTAGATTGCTCTCACATCTTAGTTCAAATTTAATATAGATTTTAATACAGCTTACTTATCTGGCTGTCAAGCTCACTGATTAGAAACAGCAAACTAAAATGAGTGGTGAGAGTAGAACATGCATGTGTAACAGCTGCAGCAAATCAGACACTGATGGAAGAAATAGAAGAACTAAAATGCCTAGGACCACATACTATAATTATGGGCATCATCAGGATGACCATAAGTTGCCATGAAATATTTAAACTATGAGTAGAATTCTTGGAATCATATAATGAATTTTTTAGTTAAATTATTTATTATGAACTAAATAATAAACATCAAAGCAACATATTAAACCTGCTTTTTAACTATTTACATTTAAATTAATTTCCACACAAAATATACTTTTTTCTTACTTCTAGGTTTTCATTAGAATTTTACCTTTCCAATTGCATTTATTTACGCTTACCATGTCAGAGTTAATGGGTACTCTCTCCTTCTGGTTCTATTTTTTCTTTTTGCATTGTTTCACAAAGGTCTTTCCAGATTGGTCTTAATTGTATTTTGGCATGTCATTACATTGATGAATCATAAGTCATTTAACCATTCCCCTTCTATAGGACATTTATACTGCTTCCATTTTTTTAGAATTACAGAAATGTCACTAAAGACATCTTTGAATAACCAGCTCTTTTTTGATTGTTTTGCCTTGAATATGTTAGGTTTTGTTCCCCCCACCTAAAGAAATTACTGTATAAAAGTGTATTTATTTGTTAACTTTTACTACTCCCTGACAAAAGATGCAAATACACATACATACTCTCACACTTTCTCTCTGCTCTCCAAAGACACTTACATTTACAATTACACCAGGAAGAAATGTTTTTTTCTATAACTCCACCTGCAGTGTTTGATTGCTTCTCAATTATTTTTTTAAGTTTTATGGATGTGAGGTGATACCTAAAAGTTGTTTTAATTTGTATCTCATTGATCATATAATATATAATTTGGAAATATTTCTAACAAGAACTGATTAAGCTTTGGCATTAAGACTGCTTAAATCTAGAGAACTATATAACTATACAAGATCTTAATGTTTCCAATTTTTACCTGACAAAGCTGTTCAATTTTGAATTTTATAATGGATGACACTTTGCAGATATAAACATGAAGTGAACAAACCCATTACTTTTAGGCCTAATCTTCCCTGGTTTTGGTCCCCAGAGGTCTAGCCTCATGGACACCTGGGAAACTCTCAAGGCAAGAATCTGTAGTAGTGATGATTCAGGCTCAGACCTAGTATTTCGAGAGTGTAGAGAATTCCTTTTGAAAAAACTTCACCAATGCTAACTGGCTACTTAATAAAAGTAATAGTGACTCTTTATATAATACTTAAAGGTTTGTGAAGGTTATTATAAAGTTATTTCACTGGAACCTCACAACTAAATGCTAGGGAGTTGCTTAGATGACAGAGGTTAAAGAATTTGTTTAATGTTATAATTAGCAAGTGAGAAGATAGAACTCTCTCCAACATACAACACTACCTCTGGGGATTTTAGTTATCATTCACAAAATAGACATTAATAACACTGCTTTGTCCTAAGGGAAAAAAAATACAGTAAAACAGGCAAGAAACTCACTGGGAGAGTAACAATATGGTTACAAATATTGTTCCCTAGTATATTTCTTACCTTTCGGCAATAGCTTTGGCCAAAAATGCTTTTTTCCGTTTATTTTTCTCTTCCATTAGTCGTTGCTCTTCCTGGAGGACTTCCCAATGAGATTTCTCCTGCCTGGTCAGTAACCAAGAATAAAATCGGATTTACATAAAAGATTCCCATCTCCCCAATCCCCTTCCCAATGTAAACAATGAATTAGTTATGTAAATGGTCCTTTAAGAGATCCCTATTAAAGGTTTTTAAGAAGATATCTGTAGCTGATTATCTTGTTCTGATAGTAGTAAAGAAGGTGATCAGAAGTAAAGGTGTAAATAAATTGGACTCATGAAATCCCTTGTCTATGTGTGATCTAGGAATAAACAGCTGATGGCAGGGTGTGGTGGCTTATTTGTAGGAGCACAGATATATGGCATTAGACTATTGGTGCAAAAAGAATCAAATAAAATGACTTGAAGATGATGCTTCTCACTGTGCTTTTTTTCAACTGTGATATATGGTCACGATCATAAAAGTTTCTGCCACGTAAACATTCATTAAGCAATGACTAGTCAGTGAACATTCAGAACAAGAAGGGGGACCCTAAAGAGCCAGCAAGCATAACTACATCTAGACTTAAATCTTGTCAGACTGGTCTCCTTTCCTTTCCAAAAGACTGTCTAAAACTGGTATATGAGGAGAATGGTTTCTAGGTTTCCAACATCCTGGCAAAGATTTTGATAAAGTATATTATTTTATTCTTCTGGAGAAGGTGGAGAGATGTGACCCAGTCAAGAACATAATTAGACTGCTAATGATTTTGTGTAAATGTGGCCTGCAGGAGGTTCCCCGTGGAGGAACAGAAGGGCATCTTTATCAATCACTTGGATAAAGACATAGGTGGGTGGGATAGTCATCATATCTGTAGACAACACAAAACTAGAAGGGCTAGTTAATATACTGAATCCAAAAAGATCCTAACAGTTTGGAGCACTGACTGAATTAATAAGATGAAATTCAAGGGATAAAAAGTCTTTCCTTTGAGTACAAAAAAAATGAACCTCTCCTGTACAAGATTAGGGAGGCCTGGTTAGACAGCAATTTGAAAGAGACCTATGAGTCACGGTGGACTGGAAACTCAATGGGTCAGCAATGTGATATTGCAACCCAAAAAGTTAAAGACATAAAAACATAAACCAAAAAGTTAAAGCCATTCATATGCAATGAAAAGCATAACTTCTAAGGAAAGGTTCAACTATACCACTGTTAAATTTTGGTCCAGGCATTATCATTTAAGGATGGTGATGAAATACATAAAAATATACACAGAAAGAGGGTAACCAAGATGGTGAAGGAGCTTGAGTCCATGCCCTATGAAGCTTGACCAAAATAAATGTCTAACTTGTAGAAAATAATACTTAAGGGAATACATATGTTATCTTCAAGGACTAAAAGTTTATCATGTTATGGAAAAAGTAGACTTGTCCTGTTTGGTCTTCAAGACTAGAAGCAGGAGCCATTGGAAAATGTTGCAGAAAGGCAAACCTAGGCTCTGAGTCAGGAAAAAGCTTCCTAAAACTTACAGATATCCAAAAGTAAGCCAGGTTGCCTCAAGAGGAGGAACATCTCCTTCATTTGACATCTTCAAAACAGAGCCTGGATAATCCATGTCAGATATGTTATATTAGGATTCCTATCAAATATGGGGGAAACTAGAAAAGCTGCTGAAATCCCTCCCAACTCTTATATTCCAGGTTCCTTCCAATATGTCCACTTTCAAAAATATTTACACAGAACAAAATTTATCCAGCTAAATCCCAAAGGCTGGATGAAAGGAAAAGGTAAGAAAGAACTAGGTTTTTAAAAAATTCCACCTGGAATCTTCCCTTGTGCCCAGTTTCAGCACCAAAATATACACTACCATGTCAACTCTCTAGGTAAAGAACCAGAAATGGTTTTTACTTCACAAGTATTTAATACCACAGACCCAGTACATTTGAACAATTCTCAAAGTTATGCTTTTTCACTCTACCACCATGATATGGTTAGATCTTTAGATCTAGCCACATCTCAGCTCCCGAAGGGGTCATAAATTAAAGATAATTTCTCACTTAGAGTCAGAATCCCTGCTTCCATCCCAAGGCTCAGCTTTCCACAAGTATACTTCAACAATGATATCAGTGTTCTCCTCTATGTATTACTCTGACATAACATATCTATCCTCAGAGCTCTTGTTGAAGGGTAATATGTACAAAACACTGGAGATATAAAAATGAGAAATAAAATATGCTATTATGGAGCTTCTCTTCTATTTAAAGGATAAAACACATAAACAGATATATCAATACAAGGTAAATAGAAGAAGAGATCTTTATAAAAAGACAGAGAGGTATGGGGACAATTATATCAGGAAAGCTTCACAGGGTAAGTGGTACCTGAGCTAAGTCTTCAAGGAAGGTCAGGAAATAGTCAGGAAAGGACAACATGAAATGAATCTGTGAAGGCAAGAGATGGCAAATTCAGAGAAGGGAAAGGGGGCGGGACCCTGACCTAGGGTGGTAGTCAAGTGGCAAGAAGGGGACAACTAAGAAGTCACCTATGAAAGAAGAATGTTATTTATATTTTCAAGCATAATCACCATTTGGTTATTTTGCCTTAACCACCTTTATGAAAAAGAATGGTTCTATCCTGGGTGTGGATTTAATTAGGCCCATAAATGATTGATTAAAAAAAAAACAAAGGACATTAATGGAATTTATTTTTAAGTTAACAATTTTAGCTATTTAAAAATGAATTGGGCTACCTTGGAATGTAGAAAATTTCTTGTGTTTAGAGATCTTTGTGGTGAGGCTCCTGGGTGATCACATCATGAGGATATTACAAGGCAAAAAATTAAGCCTCACCTAAGTAGACCCTGAAGGGTATTATAATCAGCTCTTATAAGAAAAGAAACATTTAACTCACTTTGTTTCATACTCAGTACTACCTGCAGAGGGAATGTTACAAAATAGGAATATATCTCAGGAAAAGATCTGAGGAATACAATAATATGATAAGAGATCCAAAGAAAATGAAACACAAAAATGAATGGCACCTCAGCTCCCCAAGGGGTCATAAATTAAAGAGATAAGAAACAAAGTGAATGTAGACTAAAGTGCCAGAGTTAAGATTATCAGAAGCCTTACTTGTGTCACAAAATAGCCACATGGGTCTTTAGCATTTATACTAAATTAGCTACTCTAGTTTCAGATTGTGGTATATGATACAATGAAAACAAAGCATATGCTTGAAATAGATCACCAGTGTCTGTCCACTTGTTTCCTGTTCTTTCCCCTTTTGCCTTTTCAGCCATCCACAGCATCCTTCCCCATACCAGGCAGGCCCATTCAGAAGAGTGAATGGTTCTACATAGTCAGAAAGCTGACATCTAAATTTCCTAGTGGCAGGGCTCTGAATGTTCTAATAATAACTTCTCTTTTCCTCGCTATTTCTAGGTCAGAACACATCAGAACATATATTAAGCTTACATGCTAACACCCAAGTATACAAGAACGAACCAAGAAAACAAATGGAATCACTTTCATGATTATAGACTTACTAACAATTCCACTTTCTTTTTTTCCAATTTACAGTTTGGTTTTGGAGTAAGAATCTCATCTTTATCATCATTATGAGAATTCTCAAGTCCTGTCTTTTTCTGTTGATTTCCAATGTTCTGCTGCTGCTTTTCATTATTGGCAGGGGAGATGAGAGGAGATGGGTGACGCTGTTGAGAGTTAAATCTCTGTTTTGGTGCAGAAAGAAATTGCTCTGGAGGTATTGATGTAGTTCCATCTTGAAGTCCAAGCTTTTGGCTTTGTTGCTGAAGGGCCTTTTCACGTTGTAGTTGTTGACGACTTTTGTTCATATGGTAACGCCTTTGCCTATCAGAGGGCTCAAATGGATCTATAGAATAAACAAAAACAGTTATATTTGAGTAGAGCAGATTATAAATCATTCTAATAAAAAAGAGTAATGCAGTAACACTTCATTAGAACCCAATCTCTATCTTTTATATTGCATACAAAAAGGTAAAAATTGCTTTCTTGTTGTCTTAAACAATACTCACGCCTCACTTTTGGTACTCAATGAAAGTTTCCCAAATAGCCAATTCTGACATCTAATCAAAGAATGATTAGCTATATATAATACCATACTTTTTCTTTTTTCTTTGTTTGTTTGTTTGTTTGTTTGTTTATTTATTTATTTATTTTTTAGAACCCTTACCTTCCATCTTGGAGTCAATACTGTGTATTGGTTCCAAGGCAGAAGAGTGGTAAGGGCTAGGCAATGGGGGTCAAGTGACTTGCCCAGGGTCACACAGCTGGGAAGTGTCTGAGTCCAGATTTGAACCCAGGACCTCCCATCTCTAGGTCTGGTTCTCAATCCACTGAGCTACCCAGCTGCCCCCTCCATACTTTTAAAAGATCTGTTATTTCATCACTGTAAGTAATCCCACCACTAAAACTAATTACAACCATTCTGGGCCTTTGTAGATGGTTTTAAGGATCCCAACATTACTTCATGACCAGGTAAGTCCTAGTAACATCATCCCAGCTTTATTTGATTGGGTATATCTCATGTCATGACTTTTGCATTGACAAAGAGAAATTCTCTGCAGAGATTGCTGATAAGATCACCTAAACAAAATCATATACATTTTGATATTTGCTATTAAGTGAAAATAGAAATGAGGAAAACAGTGAACTCAATATTTAGAAAAATACACAGGCAAATATAGTTTGGAATTGAAAGAGGCCATGGCTTGTAGGCTTCTCAGAAGAAACAAGCCAGTACATTATTATTTTTCTTTCTTTAAAAAGAGTTATAGGACACAAGTATGAAAGTATGAGTACAAAGATCATAGTGTAAAAAATTGAATAGACACACATACATACTAGTAGTTAACATTTTATATAACTTTTAGGATTTGCAAAGGGCTTTCTATTTCAACACACACACATACACACACACACACAGGTCCTTGAAATAGACAAAATTTTAACCAGTCCAAATATTCTATATTTGTTCTCTCATCTAATTAACATGTCTATTAGTCCCTTCCATCTTGGCAGGTATATTTTATGATGTGCTTCTGAAATTGTGCATGCCAACTCCTTTTTAAAGAAAGAAAACTACATACTGGGACATGCTTCTGGGTAGCCTATAATCCATGACCGCTTTCATTTCTTTATTTCAAACCTTTTTTTTTTTAACCCTTATGGACCATATACTACTGTGTATTGGTTTCAAGGTGGTAAGGCCTAGGGAACTGAGATTAAGTGACTTTGACCTTGGAGAAAGTTAGGATGTGCCTGAGGCCACATTTGATCCCAAGACCCCTCTTTTGGCCTGGGTCTCAATTCCCTGAGCCACTTAGCTGCCTCTGATGTCTTTTTTTTTTTTTAATGAAAAATCCTTTACAATTTGTATCCAAATTACCTTTATATGATCATTGCACTGTGACCACGTCACTCCCCTACTCAATAAATTCCAGGAGCTCCCTACAACCTCAAATGTAAAACCAAATCAAATATAAAATCTTGTTTGGCATTCAAAGCCGTTCATAACTTAGTCCCCTCCATCCTTCCAGTATTGCCCTGTACTATTCAATTCAATGACATTTGCCTCCTTGGTATTCTACTAGCTTCTCTGCTTCAGGCATTTGCTTTGCTTTGTTCTCCATGCCTGAAATGTTCTTCCTCCTCCTCTGTCTACTAGCTTCTTTTCTTCAAGTCCTAACATTCCATTTTCTACAGGAAACCTTTCTCAATCACTCAAAATTCTATGTCTTCTCTCTGTTAATCATTTCCTATTTATCTCACATATAGTTTATTTGAACACATTTGTTTCCTTGTCTCCTCCATTAGATCATAAACTCCTGAAAATGAGACTTTTTTTTTTTTAATCTGCAGTAGACAGTGCCTAGCCTAGCAAACAGGAGACACTGGATGATGACTGTTTCATGGCCTCTTATGTTCCACTTAAACTTGTCTACCTGTTCTTCACCCACAATTTTCCACCCTTATGCTTTAGCCCAGGTTATCCTCTATGTCCCCTAAGAGAATACACTTTCTCTTTACCTCCAAGCATCTTTCTATTCCAGTCCACATTACGTTCAGCTGACAAACCAATCTTAGGAAGATGGAGGTCTGACCATAACATTCTCTTAGTCAATAAACTCCAGTGGTTCCCCAAGACCTCTAATATTAAATATAAAATCCTCCAGCATTGAAATACCTCCATAATCTGCCTTTCCAGTCTTTTTTTTTTAAATCAGTAAACATTTATACCTTACTCCTTTCCACATATTCTATAATCCAGTTACTCTGGTCTCCTTATGACCTTCAGATGGGACCCTCTGGCTCCCCACTTAAAGAACTGCTACTAATTGGCTCCCCATGCCTGGAATGCTCTTTCTCTCCTCATCAATGCCTCTTGCTTTAAGTCCCAGTTAAAAATCTCACTTATTGCAAGAAGCCTTTCCTGTCCCCTTTAATACTAGTGCTTTCTCTCTTAATATTATCTCCAGTTTATCCTATATATATTTTTTGTATCTTGTTGTTTATGCTCCACATTTAACTGTAAGCATCTTGAGGGTAGGGACTACATTTTGCCATTCTTTTCATTCTCAGCACTTAACACAGTTTTAGGAACATGATAAGTACTTAATATAGTCTTAACTTTCTTCAAAGTTCAGCTAAAATGTCAAGGGTGATTTCTGATACCATCTCTCCCACCCCTTTATTTGTATTTATTTCCCAAGCACTTCTATATTTCTACGTGTACATATTGTCGTTTGACAGTAAGTGACTCGAGGACAGGGAATGTCTAGTTTTTGCCTTTAAATTCTCAGTACTTTCAGCAAGTACTTTAAAAAAGCACTATCTACCTACTATATCTATCACTGACCCTAGCACACAGCAAGAATTTAGTAAATGCTTATTGGCCTCCTGCCACTAATTATTCTCAAATCTCAGTTGAAATGTCATGACGAATTTCAGCTAAGCACCCCTACGTTTCTTTCATTTTGTTTACACTTATACATAATTTAGTTGGAAGGTAAGTTGCTTGAAGGCAGGGATATTTAGCTTTTGCTCTTGTATCCTCAGCAAGCGCTTAATAAAACCTCGACGTTTCCACCTTTTTTACAGTACCTCTCACTGTGCCTAGTACATAGCGGGAGTTTAATAAATGCTTAGGAGCAGGGCTCTGGCCCAGATTGGGTCTCCACTATGGAACCCATCCGCAGCCCCGCCCCCTCTATCCCATTCAAGACCGAACGGACAGAGCCACCTCCTGGCTCATTACCTTTATTCTGCCGCAACCTCCGCAGCTCCTCCTCGGAGAAGCCGGCCCATCCTTGCGCCATCCGGCCAGGCTTCTCCGAAGCTTCCCGGGGGTCCCGGAGTCTTCTAGGATCCCCGTCTGCCAACGCGACTGCCCCAGCTAGCCTGAACTTTGACAGGCTGGAGCTAGCCGCTTAACCAATAAACGCAAGGCATTCAAGCATGGTCCCTTCTCGTTCACTCTGCGGCCGGTATCTTTAGGTATCCTAGGACGTGCCTTATTGAATATCTGGGGAAATCACTGCAGCACACATTCCCCACCATATCTTATACATCTTCACCTTCCCCCAGCGTTTCATCCTCATCCCGACTATTGGCCATAAAATGAATAGCCTCGTGGAATTTTGTAAGAATATCGAGCTTCTTGGCAGGCATTTTCAGGGTGTCTCGGAGGGGCGGGCCAGAGAAACCGGAAGGGGCGGGACTAATAAGCTTGCTCTGTATTAGTTGTGGGGCCTGCGGCGCTGAGGCGTTGTCCTGGTTTAGGGTATTGAGTCTTCTGTTTCGCTGTTGAGGTTTCTTACCTGTCTGGTTTTAACTCTGTGAGACTTTACCTCGAACGTCATCGTAGACAGAATCGAAATCCTCATTTAGACTTGGGCCTTAAAAAAATAACCCAACACCTTCTTTCCGTCGCCTCCAAGATCCTCTTGCCTCCTGTTTCCCTTTACTCTTCTCACTTTTCTCTGCTTGCCCTTCCTTGTTTTGAGTTTAAAACATAGGACTTTTGAGTCTTTCTGAGGGAGAGCCACGGCCATTTTTAAAATGTCTAAGGGGGCATCTGTTCTATATGATGTGTAGCGTTTTGTAAGTCTTCAAGCGATATTCAAGTGTCTCAGAGCTGTTGAGCTGGGGATGTAAATATGGGGAAAGGGGATAACAACCAGAAGGAAGAGGAAATGAGCAGACAAATATGTATAAATAAGTCATACACAGAAAAAGTAGGAAATAATTAACAGAGGGAGTTTCATGAATGGGAGATAAAGTCTATTCCAGGGAGTCTAGTTGATTTGAAAGAGGGAGAATATCCGAATTCTAATTCAGTCTGCTGGTTATCACCTGGATGAACCACTACCTCTTTGAGTTATTTCTTCATCTATGAAATAGGATGACAGAAATAAATGATTTGTAAAACGGCTTCATTCTTTGATGCCATAATTGCTATGAGGTCCAAAAAAAAAATACCATGAAAACTAAGAAAAGAATGCTTCTAGTTGAGTAAATGAGGGTGTGGTAGGAGCGGATTTGAAGAGAGACTTATTTGGAGAAAGAAGCTGTAAAAGAAATTCAGGTTACTGATTGTGCCAAAAGAGTGTGTGAAAGGTTTTTAGTGTCATCTGAACCGTTGCCTTTTTTTAAATGGAAAATGAGATGTTAAATTCTCAAATTATTATTTTATAAATCTATCTTAATAGATTTTAATTAAAAACAATAGGAATATTTATGCAATTTTAGATGCCTATATCTACGGTGACATGTCCCATGTTTTTCTAGGTCAGTCTGGTTTTAAGGAAATAAGTTCGTTCAAAAACACTTATTGGGGGCAGCTGGGTAGCTCAGTGGATTGAGAGCCAGTCCTAGAGATGGGAGGTACTAGGTTCAAATATGGCCTCAGACCCTTCCCAGCTGTGTGATCCTGGGCAAGTGACATAACCCCCATTGCCCAGCCCTTACCACTCTTCTGCCTTGAAACCAATACACAGTGTTGATTCCTAGGCAGAAGGTAAGGGTAAAAACAAAACAAAACAAAAAACACTTATTAAAGTTCTAATAAGTTCAAGACAAAGCTAGGTGCTATAATACAAAACTGTAACAGGGACTCTTGTTCTAGAGTAGTTTGAAGTCTATGGGAGAGGAGATATGTGCCTTAAATAACTTCTTTAAGAGAGTGTGATTTGCAAGAAAGAAAGCCCAAAGTACCATATATGAGAAATTTGAGGAGAGAGAGATCTGAGGCTTTGAAACATAAGTTTTGTTTGTAAGAACACATTGTCCTAGTTTTGAGTTTGGGGAACATACTCACCTACCATTATTGTCTAAGATGAATAACATTATTAACTCTAAGGAATCACATTTTTCATTACAATCACCTTAGCTTTTATCAAGTATTATTTGCAGAGGATGTAACTGAGAGCTGGAATGTGAGAAACTAAAATGAAGGAACAATATATAAACTCCACCTCCCACCCCTATGAAACAAACAGAGTCTCTTCTGGACCATATATTTGGTGAATTGGGACAGAGCACTGAATAAAACTTATTCTACATTTGTTGCATTTTTTCCCAATATGAGTTTTGGGGGTGTTTTTTTTTTTTTGATGATGAATAAGATACTTGTCTACACAACAGCTTCAAGCACAGGCATATCAATTCAGATTTTAAAATATTAATACTAAGTACCTACCATAAATTAATAACTAGACTTGATATTTGGAGATAAGAAAAAGGAAATAGTCTTCATCCTGCTAGAGGGTTATATGTACAGTACAAAGATAATTGAACACGAAGTAATTTGAAGAGTACCTTAATTGAAGAGACTTGGAAGGACTTGGAGGAGGAAGTAGCTTGTTTGTTAAACATGACTTTATTTGACAAATTACTAGTTTTTAAAGAAATGAATCTATAAAAACACTGTAACTGATTTATATTTATTAAAACCTTCTATAGCTTAAATATAGATCCTTTTGGAAACAACTTATCTGAGAACCTGGATTATAACAGAACACAATAGTAGGCCCATTGGGGATAGCTATCAGCTAAAGATTTGATGATCTATTTGCCTGCTATGTAGTTTGTCTTCTACCATGAAAGGCAAGCTTTCTAAAATTAAAGGTGTGTTGGACTTGGAGGCAGGAGGATCTAGATTCAATTTCTCAACGTTTTCCTCACTAGCCTTGGTAATATCATCTGATCTCCCTTAGTTTTCATTTTCGTGGCTGTAAAACAGGCATGATACTTCCAGTATCTGCCTTATCGGGTGGAGTCAAGGAAAAGTGTTTTGTAAATATTAAAGAACTATAGAAATGGGTTATTTCTCCAAATCTATAGCCTTGATTTACATTTCTTTTTTAAAAAGCAACATTCTTGACTATATTAACCCAAACTCATATAACAGCAGTTTTACCAAGTTAGGACTTTTGAAAGAATCAGTTTGAGAATTATGTTCACTCTCGTGAATACTAGTTAAAGGTATTGCCATTCATTGCCCTTTATCTAGGGACCAAATTAATGAACTCTTGCATTATTCAATATCAGGAAAAGTTTTCAATAAAACTACTGTATTGTCAGAAAAGGAAAACCAAAACCCAAATTTCACTTTTTGTCTTATCTGCTAGAAAACTTAAGAGGCAAATCCAGTAATTAGCACAACTGAAGTATTTGATGACCTTTATAATCTTTTCTTTTGGACAGTCTACTGTTTTATTTCTAGATATTTTTATCTTGTGTTAATTGGAAAACTATTATATGTCCTCTTGAAAGTAAGTTGGAATTATATTTTAAATAGCAAACTATTACAATTTAATCAAACATGAATTTATTCAGTACCTACTATGAGTCAGGCACTCCTAGGCTTTGCAGATAGAGACAAAAAATGAAATTCCTTAAGGAACTAATATTCCATAGATTTGTCAAAAAGGATTTTTGTTAGCAAATATGTTTCAAATCTAGATAAAACTGGATACATGGAAATTCACGTGTTAAAAAGGTAAATGGTGATATTGAAGAAGGATTTTCTCTGTTTTACCAGACTATTTAATGCCTATTTCCTTAAAATAGTCAGTTGGATTAAGATTATAGAGTAGGATTCAAATTATAAAATTTTTATCCAAATATCAGTAATAATCTATTGTGTGAAATGATACATATTTTCTAAATAAAATAAATAATCCAGCTAACCTTTTCTTTTTCTAAACTCTTACCTCAAACACTAAATAGCAAGGGCAGAGCTTTGATTTAACCAAAAACTTACTCTTAGTTATTGAGACTTTTACCTAGTATGAATACTAGAAATATGTAAGCTTTCAAAACTTATTTTCCATAAGAATATCTTTATAGTCAGAAATTAAGGATGTAGAAAATACAAGATTCCATAATATCTGCTGATTACCTAAAATTTTTTAAAAAGCTATAGTACAGCATAATAGAGCAAGAAAAGGGCTTGGTAGTGTTCTCTTCCAAAAAGGCATCTCCTATGCATATGTTAAAATTCATCTAGAAATTTCTAATAGAAAATTTCTTGATAAGATTCAATCAGTAAGAACTTTCACCAATCCCAAGAATCAGTATTAAGAATCACACAGTAGATACCAAAGATACATAAGTAGTCTATCTTCTATGACACCCTTAAAATCCAAGTGGAAGGAAGATTTACTGTAGGTGGAGAGGTTCTCCATATGGTCCTTTTTGAAAGACATGCTGGTTTCATCAAGCCCCAGAATATTAAAGAGCTACTTTAGTGGAATGTATGGTCACTCAAAAACTTTGACATATTTAACTATACAGAAAAAGTGAATGAATGCAACAAGCATATTGCACGGATTGTGACTAGGTGGCTAGCCCATTAATAAATGTATAGGTATCAGAACAGCAATTATAGAAAAGCCTGTATCAAGGCTAAGCTTAAAGGCACCCTTTTTTGTAATGTTTTGTCATTTGTCCCTATCACTCTCCAAAAATGAACTCCTGAATTCCTTGACTGTAACTGTGAGACTTTTTGCATATATATTACCTATACCTATATATTATATATACCTATATATTATATATAGTCTTAGCTCTATTAGATTATAATCAAGCATCCTTTGATTTCAGGTACTACCAAAGTTGGAACAAATAACTAATATATTGGATGATAAGGTAAGGATCCAAAAAGACATTGATGTGCTACAATTATGTTGTATACAGAATCTCTTCTGCAGTGGCAATAGTGGCATTGTACTCTCCTCTGGTTAAACCACATCTGGGAGAATGGGTTAATTTCTGGGTCTCATGTGTCAGAAAGGACATTAACAAACTAGAATGTCCTCCAAACAAAACCGTGAAAACTGTGGCATTCAAGGATCATTGAGATGTTTAGCTTGGAGAAGACTCTGGTGAGAAAAGGGTGATAGAAGGGAAACCTTTGTTGTTTGCAAGCATAAGAAAGATCCCTTTGTTTCACTCCAAAAAGTAGAAGTTGGGCCAGCAGTTAAAATTTCAAGACCTTCTTGAAGTAGATGTAAGGAAAAACTTTATTTCAGAGATGCCCAAAAAAGGAAGAGTGTCTTTAGAAGATATAGAGACTCAAAGCCAATAAAAGTTTTCAGGCAGTATCAGATCAGTGGTGTCAAACTCAAATAGCTAATCCATATATAAGAATCCCTGCAGGCCACATATTTACTTAATTTTAAAATATGATACTTATGTTTTATTGTATTTTTGTTTTGTCAAATATTGCCCAATTTTATTTTAATCTGGTTCAACCTACATGAGAGGACTGTGTTTAAAATCTCTGGTTTGGATTGACTACTTGGAGATATTCAGAAGAGAATCCTGGTTGATAGAATGAATGATTTTTGAAGTCCCTTCTAAATCTGAGATTTTCTGAGTCTGAAATATAACATATGCAAACACAGTGGAAAGAAGGAAGTGTTAACAATTAATGAATTATGATAGGGAGTTCATCATTTTTCTGCAGCTTTTTCTTTAGAGGGGTACAATCCTAAGACAGCATCTTAGGTTCTTTGAATTGAATAGAAGGAAATCCTATATTGGCAGAGAGGTCAGGCTAGATGATCATATAAATCTGGTAAGGGTCTTAGAAATTCATAATATGACCTTAATATAGGAAATGAATGTGTTCCCTGAGGTAGGAATAGTGATATAAATTAAATCCAAACATTATATTGCCTTAAGTGTAATTACTTTATCCAGAAAAGATTATTCTGATTGAAGGCCTCAAGAAAGGGGAAGGGAAAAATGTTTTTGTAATATAAGTGTATTATTAAAACAGACAAATACCTTAAGTGCTTTAAGATTTTTAATTACTTTCTCTTCAATTGTGTTTCATAGGTGAAGGTGATCTGTTTATAAACTTGTCATTAATAAGCTAGTAACTTTAAACAAATGTTGCCCTAGGCTGCCATACCTTATCAAGAGTTTAATCAGGCCCCATAATTTTTTCCAAATGAGGAATTTGGTAACCTGCTTGCCCAAGGTCACATAGGTAGTAAGTAGTGAGCTATATAAGGATAAAGATAAGATCTCCAATGGGGAAGGATGGAGAAAGGCAGAGCCAAGGTAGAACATTAAGTGGAATGTTTATAGTTAAGGAATAGGGGAAGCCTCAGGGAAACACAATGGATGAATGAAAAAATATTGAGCAATTACCATGTGTCAGGCACTGTGTTGAGCATTGGGACCAGAAATACAAAAATTAAAACATTCAGTTCCCAAACACGTTTATATTCTAAGAGAGAGAAAAAATAGTGCATGTGACAAAAGGTGGACAGGGAAAGGTCATTTGTTCAGAAGTTTCAGGGGTGGTGAGTGAAATGATAGAGTAATTGATTAACAATCCTTTCCAGGAATGGCAGGGTTGGTGTGATCCATTCCTAGGACTAGAGGTAGAAAAGGATGTGGGATATTGGGTTGATGTGATAGGCTATAGCATACTTAGATTTTAGCAAAATATTTCTCATACTCTTATGGAAAAGGTGACGAAATGTGGACTAGATAGTGAAATTAAATGGACCTGGAATTGATCAGATGTTTGGTCTGCATGTAATATCAGGAAAGAGGTTTCCAACAGATTGTCCGACTTGGCTCTCTACTCCAATAGTTTTATCACTGATTCGGATAAAAGTATATATGACATGCTTATAAGATGTAAAAATGATAGAGATAAGAGGAATAGTAAGCACCCTAGATATTTAGGATTTTGGCTATATAAAACCTTATGCTTTTTTTCAGAATAATGACTTCATAATTGTAAGACACAGAAGGCAGGTTGGGAAAAAATGAAGTACTGGTAGATTGCAAAGTCAATAAAAATCAAATGTGGTATGGTACCCAAGAGAACCAACATAACCTTGGGTTGTATTGAGGCATAACTTCCAGAAATGAGGTGTGATAGACTTGTTATTTTTTTTTCCTGGTCAGACCATATCTAGAAAACTAAATTCAGTTTGAATATCACATTTTAGAAAGGAAAAGGAAAATAAGCCTGAAAATATCTATACTAAAATGTTGAACTGAGCCCATGCCATATGAAGATTGTGTGAAGTAATTGGGGACCTATAACTTGGAGAAAGAAGAGTTGGTGGCACTTGTGATATTGGGAATGGTATACTAGTTGTCTTAAAGAACTTGGAAGGCTTTTTAGATGGAACAAAGGATTAGACTTATGCTTTTGACCCCAAAAGGCAGAACTAAGAGCCAGAAGATAAAGTTGCAGAGACAAATTTTCAGCTTGAGGTAAGGGGAAACTTCCTACAATTGAAGCTCTCCCAAAGTTAGATGGGTTGCTTTGGGAAGTAGCAAGACTTTAGGCAAAAGCTAGATGACCCCATGCCTTTTGTAATAGGGATTCTTTTGGGGGATCTGGATTGGATTAGATATTCACCAAGCTCCCAATTCTGAAATTCTTTTGAGAGAAAAAAAAAAGAGTGAGAGGAGATAGAAAAGGGACTGGTCAAAGAACTCAGTAGGAAAAAAAAACAACAAACAAACAAGTATTGTTCTCTCATGGATTTTGGGATTAGTCAATTATGTCAAATGCTACAGAGAAGACAGGGATGAGAACTGAGAAAAAGACTATGGGATTTAGTGATTAAGACACTAATGGCCTTTGAGGAATTAGGGTCAAGAGTATAAGCAGAAACCAGGCTACCTAGAATTACAGAGTAAATGGGGCCTAAGCAACTAAAGTTGGTGGTGGAACACATTTTTGTTAGTACAGACATAGTTGCTTAAAAAAGAAAGATATTTGTTTTATAGGAAGCCAGATTAAGTTTTTAGGAAGAGGAAAATCTAATTGAGACAAAGAAATTGAAGTTGCTCCAGAGACCAGAGCAAGTTCCTGCAGAAAAAGATTGAGGAGTAGGAAGAACTAAACTTGGAAATGAGAAGGAATATTTCTGTGAAACACAAAGGGAGATACAAGCTGTGAAATATAGAAAATAGTTGAGGATTAACTGAAAAAGCTTGTGCCCAATGTGTAGATCTTGATTGGTAAGTAATGAGATGATTTGAGAATGAGGGAGGTAGGAATAGGAATAAGAGTACTGAACTGGGCATGAGCCTGAAAGACCAAATTTCATTTCTTTCTCTGATAGTTCCTAGTAAGATTATGGCATATCTTCCCATAAATCAGGTTGTCTAGGTGTTACTGGTTGCTCTTAGTACCAGATCTACCCATCATTTTCTTGTCTACTCTTTTATATATGCATAAGTAATAATATTAAAGCTAACGCATATCTATACAAACTACCATACATCTTTCTATTGCCATTATGCCAGTTCTGCCATTTTAAGATAATAGAGTTTCTTGTTATATGAAAATACAAAAAAAACCACCCAAACTTTTTTTCAAAAATCCTGAATGTATCTTATCAAGTAAGGCATGAAAAAGACATCCTATTGAGACAAAGTCCACAAGTCAGACATGTATGGATAAACCTAGTGAGGTTCTCTAGATGTTCATCTTAGATAACATTGTGCTAACTCAACTAAGTTCTTGAGCTCAGTAGTTTCCTAAATAAGGTTTATAATAATAACTGACATATAGCACTTTAAGGTTTTCAGAGTGCTTTAAGTAGCTTCTCATTTGATCCTCAACCCTATTTAATATGCTATTATCTCATTTTACAGATGAAAAAATTAAGATTCGGTTCAGAGGTTAAGTGATTTGCCTAAGGTCATATAACTACTAAATGTCTGAGCCAGGATTTGACTCAGGCCTTTTTAACTATAACTTCATTGTATATAGGCATTCTATCTTGCATAGTTCCTCCCAATCTTTAGAAAAAGCACAAGTGAATAAAATTGTGCAATGACCTAAATACAATATGCAATTGGATAGGCAGCAAGTTGAATTGATCCACAGTATATAGGTGTTATAGATAGACATAGACTTGGACCCAAAATTTTAGAGTTTTGGATAAATGATAAAAGATGGGAGAAGGAGAGAGAGGACTTTCTTCCTTTTCCCCAGGGCTTATAAAATGGGCAATACATTTTGTTCCCCTGTTAAAATTTTTTTTATCTTTTGTTTTCATATTATCTTTATTTCATAACATATTCCTCTCTTCCCCTTCCCTATCCTGTGAAATATCCCTTTTTACAAAGGAAAAGGAAGGGAAAGCAGTTGAGCAAAACTAAGCACACCAAGCTAGTCTGATAGTAAATTCAGTGTACTACATCCATGGTGTCCTACCACAGCAAAGAAGGAAATGAGAGAGATGTCCTCTTCTCTTTGGAGTCATTCTTGGTGATTATAATGACATAGCATTTTTTTTTCATTTTGCTTATCACTCTTTCTCTTTACTTTTTTTGGGGAGCCATCACATATTTTCATTGGTCTCCTCATTTCATCCAGCATTTAGTTAATCAACATGCATTTTAAAAAACTGTTTACTATGTGCCAGGTACTAGCATAAGCATTTACTAAATGCTTGGAATACAAATACAAGTATCAGTACAGGTAAATTTTCCCTTAGTTTTCTAAATTCTTTCCTATTCCTCCTATTTATGGCTTTGTCATGTTCAATTACACTCATAAACCACCAATTTATTTAGCTATTCCCCAATCAATAGGTATCTGTTTTATTTCTAGTTTTGTGCTACCATAAAAGGGTCATTATAAATATACTGTATTTGGTATATTTGAGTCTTTTCTGTCTTTGATATCTTTGGTGTATTTGACTAGTAGCTAGATCTATGGATATGGAACTTTTCATCACTTGCTTAGTATAATCTCAAATTACTTTCCAGAATAGTTGGACTAATTTACAACTAAAACAGTGTAAAAGTGTGCCTGCCTTTCTTCAACTCCCCCAGCAGTAACTATTTTCATCTTTTTTTATCTTTGCCAAAATTCTAGATGAGAAGTGAAACATCAGAGTTATTGAACCTGTTTTGTTTTTGTTTTGGATTTAACCTACCTCCCTTTTCTGCAAACTCCTCTCTGCCCATCCACTGCTTGCCTATTACTTTAATATTCTTACTACTGTCATTTAAGGATCATTCTGGATTCTGTTTATCTCTGCAATCTTACTTATCTCATATCATCTTTACTTCTAAAGTTTGTATTATACCCATGCCATCTTAGGTATTTGAGCATTTATGCAAACTAGCATCTCTGCCTAGAATGTATTCCCTCTTCATCTCAGCTCTGCTTTGCAGAATTTATTCCTTCTTTTAAAGCTCAATTCAGTTATTCTTCTTCATGTGTATACAATATTCTGTAATTTCTTCCTGGGTGTTCTCCTGATTTTTGTTGTTCAGATATTTCCAGTCATGTCCAATTCTTCTTGACCCCATTTGGGATTTTCTTGGCAAAGATACTAGAGTGGTTCTCCAGCTCATTTCTCCAAGGAAGAAACTGAGGCAAATAGGGTTCAGTGACTTGTCCAGGATCTCACAACTAGCAAATATATGATGAGGCCAAATTTGAATTCAGGAATATGTCTTCCTGACATCATTATATAAACTTTACTATCTAGCTGCTCAGTTTCCCCTAAATCTTCCTCCTTAGATTGTCCTGCAATACTTTGGCCTTCTTTATTCCATTTTCTCCCTGCTATGCCTTACACATGTCTTTAATTATAACTTGTCCCTATTTCCCCCCATACTCCATAAACTGTTTGAGGGCAGGGATTGTCATTTGGCTATACTCAGTCTCTAAGTATCTTAGGCCCCATGGGACTTGGGTTTTTTGTTATTGAATTGAATTCAGGTGATGAGGGGGTAGGAGGAAAAATAATCAGATTGGGGGGGAGAGAATTTGAAGCATTTGTCAATGAAGTAAGAAAAGAAATGATGCAGAACAACTTGCACAAGCTGATCTGGGAGGCAAAAGAGCCCTGTCTAGGGTACCATCTAACTCAAAAAATGTGTTCAGGAAACTGTCAGAATATTTTTGACATTACCTTGCTAATGCTGCCTGAAATTCCACCAATAATTGGTTCATTTGGATTAACAAGCATAGTCTTTAAAAAATTTTAAAACCTCTGGGAAGCTTAAGAGGCTATTATACAGTGAGAATAAATTCAGAGTGAGGCCTTCTGGCAACTCTGGGAGGGGAGAGTAAGAATTGTCTGTGGGTGCTTTTGTAAGTAGGTAATTGCCTGAGTTTGTCCTTTGAAATGAATCATGATCTTTGGAGTAATCCTTATTGATTTACTTTATTGGAACAAGTTTGTCCTCCCTAGTGTGCGCTGATCAGACTGCTGGGAGATCTTACTGGGTGGCCAGTGGGGGAAGGCTGATGTGGGAATAAAAATGCCACAGATAATCTACATAGTGGTGAAATGTCACACAAATAGTAGAATTTAATGGACGATATTTTGGCTTTGGGAATGTTTTTCTACATATATTTGAATATGGGTGTACCTAATCTGGGAAATCATAAATGCTTCAAATATTGAAGCTACCCTAGCACAGGAGAACCAGCAAACACTCTGTTAGGTTTTTCTTCCCTATTTAAATCATTTTTTTGCCCCATTCTACTTTCTGAACTTCTGAACATGCACTATCCTACAAAAGCACAATTTAAATAATAATAGACATGAAGTTCATAAGTTTATGAAAAAGCATGAAGATAAAATTAACTAGAGCACATTGCTGGGCAAAATAACCCTTTTTAAAATGGTTTCCATTAGTTTGTTGGAATTTACCGTTGAGTAACTGTTTAATTATGACTTTATTCTGCCAATGCACTCCAGAAATAATTGACTGTATGAAGTCATTTCACGGTATCCTTACAAACACTAGATGTGTGAAGGGGAGGCTATCAATTCCCTTTTGGCTTGTAAATGGCTGAGGCTAGCCTGGCATTGCAGACTTGCTATTTGGAGCCTAACATATTTGCTCATAGTCACTAGTTCAGAAAAACTGGAGAAGGAAGAGATGTAAAGAGATTTTAAAAATATACATTTGAGGTCTTTAAGGCCATTTTAGGTTTACTTAGGGTTGTTAAATTGGAAACAAGTAAGGAATTAATGTTGATCTGAGGCCCAAATGTATGGACAGTGATTGGCCATCTGTATAGGAAAAGAGCAATGAACTTTGAGCCAGTAGACCTGGGTTCTAGTAACTTGCCATGTCACTTTGGACAAAGCATTCATCTTCCTTGTATACCCTCATCTCTTCATTTGTGAAATGAAGAAGACCTTAAGAGAATTATTAAAAGGTCCCTCCTAGCTCTAGCATTCTCTATCACACAGCAAACCATACTTAAGAAAGCATATGTATTTTAAAATGTATTACCATCTTATGACTTTATTGATCCCAAAGTTGTAAAGCATCATTTATAAAGATACATTGGAATAAGAGAATGATATAAGGGACTACATGCACCTAAATTGATAATATCATTTATTTCTTTCCTTGTTGGAATGGAAGAGAAGTAGGCATGGATAGCTGGATATAGGGAGAAAAGCTGCCTGAAAGCTACCTTTTTATTTTTTTTATTTAAAAAAATTAATTTATTTAGTCAATTTAGAACTTTATTCCTTGGTTACAATAATCACATTATTTCCCTCCCTTCCCTCCGCCCATCCTTCTTGCAGCCGACACGCAATTTCATTGGGTATTACTTTTGTCCTTGATCAGAACCTATTTCCATGTTGTTGGTGTTTGCATTAGGATGTTCACTTAGAGTCTACCTCCCCAGTCATATCCCCTTGACCCATGCATTCAAGCAGTTGTTTTTCTTCTGTGTTTCTACTCCCACAGTTTTTCCTCTGAATGTGGATAGTGGTTTTTCTCATAGATTTCTCCAAGTTGCTCAGGATCACTGCTTTGCCACTAATGGAGAAGTCCATTACATTCTATTGTACCACAATGTATCAGTCTCTGTGTACAATATTTTCCTGGTTCTGCTCCTTTCACTCTGCATCAGTTCCTGGAGGTCATTCCAGTTCACATGGAATTCCTCCTCTTTATTATTCCTTTGAGCACAATAGTATTCCATCACCAACATATACCATAATTTGTTCAGCCATTCCCCAATTGAAGGGCATCCCCTCATTGAAAGCTATCTTTTTTTTTTTGGTGAACCTGAAATACCCTTCAAGGGATATAAGCCAATCAGTTATTTTTTATCTTACTGGTGGTAATTTTAAAAGATAGGTTGGAAAACTAGCTAAGATCAATTCAATTTTATCATTTATAACCAACTTCTGTGTCAATTATTATACTGATTGCCATGGAGGTACACAAAGAAAAATAAAATAGTTCCTACTTCAAAGAGCTAACAATCTACTGGATGTAATAATTTTTATTGATGGGGAAAGAGTACAAAAGGAATAACTTTTCAGGCATTTTGAGATAAGAGCAGATTTGAGGAGGAGAATTTGAACTAGTGGATGTTAGTGTATAAGAGTGATATGTGGAAAGAGCAAGTAAGGAAGAGAAGTTGACTTGTGTGGGAAGATTCTTCCTACTCTCCAATCTCCTTTAGGGTTCTAGTGCTGACTGAGAAATTTTCAGGGGGCACCTGAAAATTGATTACTTCATTAAAGAATAGCTTGGAAAACTGTAGATAAGTTAATTTTTATTACATGCCTTCCTATTTTGGTCCCCATCTTCCTTGGGAGAAATGAGAAAGCAAAGAATGAATGGAACTCTACAACACAGTTGAGTGTGGTGAGGGGTAGGAAACAAATCAGTTTCCTATTTCTACTTGTTTCCCAATTAAACCTCCCTTCTTTATCTGTCTTTAATAATAATAAATTATAATCATAATAATAGGTAACATTTATAGCACTTATTTGCTAGGCATTGTGCTAAGCACATTATAATCATTATCCTATTTGGACTTTACAACAAGGATTTCCTTATTCCAGGGACCTCTAGAACATAGTTTCTACTAATGCCAAAGGAGCTACCAAAAGACAATATTTAAGTATTTGTATGCCAGAATAATCCCTTTGGGGTCAAACCAAAGTCAGAATCATATAACATCTTAATTTCTTTGATGTGTTTAGAACACTGATGAACTAGAATTTCCAGAGAATCATGTTTAAGATATAAATGCCAACAATATAAATGCCAATACTTATTCCAAGAGTTAAGAGAACATGATACTTGGCTATTTGCCTTGCCAAAAAAAGACTTATTAGCAAAATCCTAAAATTCTAGTGGATGAGCTCTACTCACTGAGGATCTTTTGGATCAATAAATGGAAATGTCATAATTTTTTCCCTTGGAGAAAATGTTATCTACCAGCATTCCACAGGTACTTTTCTGTCCTCCAAATCATTTCAGAAAAATTGAAAGGCAATTATGGTATGTTTATCAAGGTAAAAACTTGAAAAGAGTAGCTAAGATATTCAATGGAAAAGCCATAAAAAAATCTGAAGAGATCTAAGCAGAAGAATTCTAGGTAGAAGAATGTTTTATTGGATCAATTTTTTTTTAATCCAATACAGAATCTTGTATTTTGTAACTTTCAGGCAATTGACATGACAATGAATGACATCTGCTGAAGAAATTTCTGTGAAAGTCTTATTCCCTTATTATATTCAGAGATAGCATTTCCTGAAATGACTCTTAGAGATGAGAAATTAGGCTTTGGTTTAGATGGTAGTGGATGACTTAATAGTAGCGTATTTATTGTGGAGTAATAGACCAGCTTCTTCTGATCATTTTCTGTCTTCCTCTGGGAGATTTTGAGCTTGTGACCCTTGTGAGAACTAATTAGTGACACTGGTATGGCCTTTAAGAAACTGTAGCCACATATATGGTGTAATGAGAACCCAGAGTAGGATTTTGGATAATCTTTGAAGGACATAACTAACAAGGATGGCATTTTATAAAAAATAAACATCTGATAAATACTGGATAAAGACATTCATGTAAGTTAGGTTTTAAAATCACTTCAGTTATAGAATTAGGAAATCTCACTAAAAGTCAATAAATACCAAATGTTAAAGATAATGGCATTTGTCAACTGCCTGGAGTAAGATAATAAAAAGGCCTGGTACCAATACAGAAATTCCTTTAATAACCTGTCAGCTATTTACATGGCCCTACTTCCAGATAGGCTTGGTACATTTCCATGGCACTAGGCTATAAAGAAAAGTTTTTTGGGGAGTGGGGGGGAAGGGGATGGTATACCACCACCCATTTGCTCAGCAAATGTCAATAGGCATTTGAACTTGATGACTTTAGCTCCCTATGCTTCCCACAGAGAGCAAGTCATACAAAGTAGTACTATGGGCTTAAAGGGTAAATTCAAGAGGTCTTGCCTAATCTATCATCAGTTCCATTCAATTAAATCCCCTTTGGCAAACATCTGGGGCAGCATGGTGCTAAACATGGGAATTTAGTAGTTCTGAAGGAGTTACCAGAAGGTGGATTGCAATGGGGAGACAGAGAATTAAAACCTGTGCACAGATGGATAAGCAAGGTCATTTTGGTTACTCCCAGGTGGCATGGAAGAAGTGATTAGAGAAGGCTTTAAGGAAAAGGTAATATTAACAGCTCAAACAGGCATGTCCAAAAAATTTCCCCTTCTCTCCTCAATTTGTTCTCTCCTTCTGATGGAGATGATCACTGATGATTGTATCACCATTTACCCAATCTCCCAAAGTTTAAAACCTCAGAGTTCTTTTTTTTTTTAAATTTTTACTCATTCCTCTCTCTTTGAATAGCCAATAATTTCCTAGGGACTGTAAAGTTCAACTGTAATATTTTCTTGCATGCATCCTCACCTTTATTCCTACTTCTGCTGCCCTACTAAGAGGTTTTCTTATAATTTATCTAGATTATCAAAAAGCCTTTTACTCAGTCTTCTAACTTCTATTCTCTCCCCTTTTCATTCTTAAATCTATTACCTAATTAATCTTCCTTATGCTGATCTCACTCTTGTTCAGAACTTACTAATGGACTCTTAATTATCTACTGAATAAAGTGAACCTTGTATTATTGCTTTCATCAGTCTTCCATTTTTCCTTTCCATTCATATTGAATACAGATTTGGACTATTCAGTATACCTTGAATTCAAAACCCACCTCAGAAACTAACTCTGTGACTCTGGATGAGTCACCATCTCTGAGCCTCAATTTTCTCTTATGTAAAATGGAAGTATCCCCCGTGATCATTGTCAAGATCAAATCAAATAATATATGAAGAGCCCTGGGTAAAACTTTATCTAATCAAACATCTCCAGGAACCCCATATTGTAAATATCTCTATTTGACAGTCCTTCAGAACCAGGCCCCAGCCTTTATTTCCATTATTACATGTTACTGCCCTCCACACAATCTCACATGGTCTATGGTCCAGCCAAAGTGATATTCTTGCTGTTTTTACATACAAGACACTCCTCCTCTTAGCTTCATGCCTCTGCACAATATTTCTTTTATGCCTAGGATGCTTTCCCTCTTCACCTCTGTCTCTGGCCTCAGACGTTAACTAATTCTGTGACTTTGGGCAAGTTATTTAACCTCTATTTGCCTCAGTTTCCTCAACCATCAAATGCAGATAATAACACCTAACTCCTACAGTTGTTATGAGAATCAAATGAGATATTTGTAAAGCATTCAGCATTGTGCCTATCATGTAATAGGCATTATATAAATGTTAGCTATTTTTACTGTTATTATTTTATTAGATTAATCCTTTCTATGTTTTTTACTCCAAACTATTGTCATCTGCCATATTAACCATTGCTCCCAGTTTGTTTCATCTGTAAATTTGATCAGCATGTCATCTCTTCTTTTTAAGAAATCATCGGGTTCAACACACTCATTTTACAGATAGGGAAACAGAACTAGTAAGGCTGGGACTTCCCCAAGATCACATAAGTAGTAAGCCTTAGAAGTTGCATATGAAGCTATGTCCCATGCATAGACCTTGGAGTTTGACATTTGAGTCTTCCTTTCAAATTAAAATTGAGTCATTAATGACTATTTTGAAATATGACCCTTTAATAATTTTACTGTACATTCAAAACATTCAGAACCTTCCTTACCGTCCTATTGGTTATAGCTACTAGTTCTTAAATATGAAGGTCTATGCTAGGGAGTTAGAACACTAAATAACTTCTACTCTCTACTGCAAATTGATGTTAGAATGCCTCAAGAATATGGCTCTGAGGATAACTTGAAGAATATAAGGAAGCCCATAGAACTGGCTTTATTGGAACCATCGTTTATGATTGAAACTTGTTGTAGAAGCATAATAAGGGTGTCAAGAGTCTGAAAAAGGAAAACAGAACCCTTGTAAATGCATAGTCAAGTGAAACAAATCCTCACATTGGTCATGTCCAAAAATATGTCTTATTCTGCATTTTCAATTTATCATCATTCTGAAGGGAGGTAGGGAACATGCTCCAAAAATCCATTCTCTTGACCTATGATTGGTCATTTTCAGAATAGTTAGATTTTTCAAAGTTATTTGTTTGTACAATATTATTATTGTATAAATTATTCTAGCATTGTGTGTTTCCACCTAATTCAGTTCATACAAATCTTCACAGGCTTCTCCAATCATTATTTTAGTCATTTCTTATAGCTCAACAGTATTCCTATATAATTATTTGGTCAGCCACTCTCTAATTGATGCATACCACTTTAGTTTCTAGTTTTTTTGTTAACACAAAAAAAGCTGCTATAAATACTTTTGTACATATTGTTTCTCTTCCTTTTAAAGCTTTTTGGGGGGGCTATTGGCCTAGTAGTGGTATCGTTGGGTCAAAGGGTAAGCACAGTTGAGTGACTTTTGGAGTATAATTCAGAATTGCTTTTTCATAATTCCCAATTCTAAGTTCATTAATGTGCCTGTTTTTCTATAATTTCTGTACCATCTGTCATTTTCCTTTTTTCAATCTATGTTAATTTTATGGTTGTGCAGCATAACCTGAGTAGTTTCAATTTGTATTTTTCTCATTATTAGTGGTTTAGAGTGTCAACCTTGAAAAACACAGAACCACCAAAGTTGTCAGAACAAACAAGTCTTTAATCAAAACAAGGAAGACCATGCTTTAATGGACATCACACAAAGAGTCATGTGCAAAATACCACACAGAGACAAACTGCGACTGGGAACACTCTCTGGGAAAATGTACCTCGAAGGGGATTTTCCAATAAACTGAAGAACTTGGAGTCCTCTGGGAAAATGAAGGAAAGGAAACATACACTGATTGGTTACATGTAGACTTGAGAAAGAGGTTGTAGCCAGAGGTTGGGGTACCAGGGAGTGGCCTAGGAGAGTCTAGGAAGGCAAGAGGGGCACTTAAGGCTTGATTGTTTCTATCACTCCTATTCTGGGTGCTTAATGAATGCTTAATGGTTCTTGGTTCAGCTTAAGACAAAGAAAGTTTAGTCTGGGAGTTCCCAGAGGGCAGGTTTCAAGGGACAAAGGTAAATTTGGGAATTTTATAAAACAAGGTTGTCAAAAGCATATCTTTATATAACTTTTAGTAGCTTGAATTTTTTTCTTTCAAAAATTTACTGTTAATATCCTTTGACCACTTATTAGTTGGGGAATGGCTAGTACACTTACTCAAAACTCTCTTTCTTTGACACTTAAGTTTTTGGCTCATGATTATTCTGTCTTGCAGAGTTGGATTGTGTAAGTTTTAGTTTTCAGATTTCAACAGAAGTTTGAAGCAGAGATTAGGTGAGTATTTAACTGGTGTGAAGGGAATGACTATTAGCAGTTGAAACTTACTGAACTTACCCAACAACCTTTGCATCCCTAACCCTGGCCCTCCCTGCATACCAGCTATGTTAAGTAAATCACTTTCCTCCCTCTGCGGTTTTGACCCCACACTGTGTGTATACTTCGTTACCCTATATAGTATAGCTACCACCCAAGCAGCCCCCTCAATACTTGAGGGCCCATGAAAAGATTAGAACCCCCAGGAGGGTTTGGAGTTTCTAAGAATGGTGGTCTGGAAAGAAGAAACTCCTTGCCAAGTCCTCTTTGGAACCTAGAAACTTAAACTTATACCAATGTCACCATTCCTTTCTTAAGGTAATTACCACTTAACCAAACCATGCAGAACCCCTCATAAGGTGGTTCCTCTGGCCACTTAATCATTTTAGTTGCCCTTCTCTGAACTCATGCCAATTTGCTCACATTGCTAGTAATGAGGTGCTCTAAAGTGAATGCAGTGTTCCAGATGCAACCTTGGTCCCGTCCCCCAGAAAAGTTCTGGCGGGAAGGGAGAGAGGACAACAGCCTAATATACCTCAGACTCCCATAAATACAAATGACAATTTTCCAGTACTTTGGGTAAGTGGGTATCAGAATCAGAAGGGAAATGACTCCTTTCTTTAGTCAATGAAAGAAGAAAAGGCAGCCAGTTGGTGGCAAAGCAGGCACGAGAATTAGAGAGGAAAATCTTTATTTCAAGGAATCTTTCATCATACTTTTCATCAAGCAATTATTCCAAATCAGATAATTTAATTTTATTAACTAGTGAGTTTTATATAAAGAAATGTCCTAATCTGAAAAGCTAGCTTTTGTTCGCTGTCTTGTTTCAGAATTTGAGGCTTTAAAAAAAAAATCATGAGAGCAGAGTTGCCTCATTTATTTGTAGCTCCGAACGGAAAATTCTTAATGTGCTATTTGGCATATAAAGAATTATATAGAGGAATTAAATACCACAGATTTATCTGCTCAGAGATTTACTCAATGGGCTTTTGGTGTTTCCTATAGCCAAGTGACAACAGTTGAAGAGGGAAGAAGAGAGATTAACCTCTCATCAGTTGTGGTAACTAAAACTATCTGAGCACAGACCCCACAGGTATCCTAACTCAACATTAGTTCTGGTTAGCATGTTTTAATCAAAGCCTATATTAAAGTCAGATTCTTTTCTATATCAGGCCTGTAGCCAATCCCCAGAGACCAAGCTAATTTAGATTTAGTGCCTAGTCTGTCTTTGCATAGTAAGGACACTAGGAAACTGTTAAGCAAGCACTGCATACAAACAGTTGTTAGGATTAAAATTCTCAGAAGACTGTATATTATTTTATAATATTTATTAGATAGTGAAAGTGGGTTGAAGAGATTAAAGACATAATCACATGACCTAACTAATCTGAGTGTGCCACATACACCTCTTCTCCATTCACTCTCCCTGCTTGCTAGCCAAGAAAGAGTGCATGAGCTGCCCCAAAAGCAAGGCCCCATGTTGTGGGGGGCTTGAGGTGAACCTCCTGGGTTTGGGATGGGTACCCTTTGCAAGAATGCAAGACTCTAAAACTTAGCTTAAAAATAAAAAAAGAGAAAGTTATTTATTTGGAATCCATGTTGAATTTGGCTGGGAGGACAACATAGATGGAAAGCTGCCTCCTCAAGGACATCAATTCTGGGGTCTTTATACTCTTTACAACAGGTTATATGTGACTTCAGGGGGGGATACACTCAGGCACAAGGAGGTTGGTCATCTGACCAGGGTCAGCCTGAAGACATAGAGGTGACGGTCATAGTTTAGGGGACAAATAGATGTTTTAGATACATCTTGGTGGTAACAAAGCATAGCCTGAAGGTATATCTCTGTGGCCATCTCAAAACCTAAAGGACCATCCATGGAGGATACTTCTCTTTAGAGGACTTTCCTTTTGATGCAGCAGGATCTTACCAGGAGTTTTTTATGTTTTAGCATTAGTAGTCATGAGGATGCAAGGAAGCAAGGGACTTTTCCTACTTACAGTTTGGCTTGAAATACTTCTATAATTTGGGGGTGCAGGCCAACCTAGGGTCCCATATCACCCAAACTGAGACACTTGCTACTTCCTGGATCCCTAACATAACCCCAGGGATATTACTCCTTCTGGGTCTTTCTTTGTGTTGGACAGACTTGACCTAAGTCATGTGCTTATTAATGGTTTTGATTTCTTTTCTTTTTTAAAATTTTAAATATTATTTTATTTGGTCATTTCCAAACATTATTCACTGGAAACAAAGATCATTTTCTTTTCCTCCCCTCCCCCCCTCCCACCACCTTTCCCTCTCCCATGGCCGACGCACAATTCCACTGGTTATCACATGTGTTCTTGACTCGAACCCATTTCCCTGTTGTTGGAATTTGCATTATAGTGTTCATTTAGAGTCTCTCCTCAGTCTTATCTCCTCCAACCCTGGAGTCAAGCAGTTGCTTTTCATCGGTGTTTTTACTCCCACAGTTTATCCTCTGCTTGTGGGTAGTATTTTTTAGATCCCTGCAGATTGTTCAGGGACATTGCATTGATACTAATGGAGAAGTCCATCACCTTCGATTGTACCACAATGTATCAGTCTCTGTGTACAATGTTTTCCTGGTTCTGCTCCTTTCGCTCTGCATCACTTCCTGGAGGTTGTTCCAGTCTCCATGGAATTCCTCCACTTTATTATTCCTTTTAGCACAATAGTATTCCATCACCAACATATACCACAATTTGTTCAGCCATTCTCCAATTGAAGGGCATCCCCTCATTTTCCAATTTTTGGCCACCACAAAGAGCGCAGCTATGAATATTTTTGTACAAGTCTTTTTGTCCATTATCTCTTTGGGGTACAGACCCAGCAGTGCTATGGCTGGATCAAAGGGCAGACATTCTTTTATCGCCCTTTGGGCATAGTTCCAAATTGCCCTCCAGAATGGTTGGATCAATTCACAACTCTACCAGCAATGAATTAGTGTCCCCATTTTGCCACATCCCCTCCAGCATTCATTACTTTCCATAGCTGTCATGTTAGCCAATCTGTTAGGTTGAGGTGATACCTCAGAGTTATTTTGATTTGCATCTCTTTGATTATAAGAGATGTAGAGCACTTTTTCATGTGCTTATTAATAGTTTTGATTTCTTTGGCTGCGAACTGCCTGTTCATGTCCCTTGCCCATTTGTCAATTGGAGAATGGCTTGATTTTTTGAACAATTGATTTAGTTCTTTATAAATTTGAGGAATTAAACCTTTGTCAGAGGTTTTTTTATGAAGATTGTTTCCCAATTTGTTGCTACCCTTCTGATTTTGGTTACATTGGTTTTGTTTGTACAAAAACTTTTTAATTTGATGTAATCCAGATTATTTATTTTGCATTTTGTAACTCTTTCTAATTCTTGCTTGGTTTTGAAGTATTTCCCTTCCCAAAGGTCTGACATGTATACTATTCTGTGTTAGCCTAATTTTCTTATAGTTTCCTTCTTTATGTTCAAGTCATTCACCTATTTTGAATTTATCTTGGTGTAGGGTGTGAGGTGTTGATCTAAGCCTAATCTTTCCCACACTGTCCTCCAATTTTCCCAGCAGTTTTTTTGTCCCAAAAGTTGGGATCTTTGGGTTAGTCATATACTGTCTTGCTGAGGTTGCTTGCACCCAGTCTATTCCACTGATCCTCCTTTCTGTCTCTTAGCCAGTACCAAATTGTTTTGATGACCGCTGCCTTGTAATATAGTCTGAGATCTGGGACTGCAAGACCCCCTTCCTTTGTGTTTTTTTTTCCATTATTTCTCTGGATATCCTTGATCTTTTGTTCTTCCAAATGAACTTTGTTATGGTTTTTTCTAAATCAGTAAAAAAAAATTTTGGAAGTTCCATGGGTATGGCACTAAATAGATAGATGAGTTTGGGTAGGATGGTCATTTTTATTATATTGGCTCGTCCTACCCATGAGCAGTTAATGTTCTTCCAATTGTTCAAGTCTAGTTTTAGTTGTGTGGAAAGTGTTTTGTAGTTGTGTTCATATAGATCCTGTGTTTGTCTCAGGAGATAGATTCCTAAGTATTTTATTTTGTCTAAGGTAATTTTGAATGGGATTTCTCTTTCTAGTTCTTGCTGCTGAGCTGTGTTGGAATTATATAGAAATGCTGATGACTTATGTGAGTTTATTTTGTATCCTGCAACTTTGCTAAAGTTGTTGATTATTTCGATTAGCTTTTTGGTTGAATCTCTAGGATTCTTTAAGTAGACCATCATGTCATCTGCAAAGAGCGATAACTTGGTCTCCTCCTTGCCTATATTAATGCCTTCAATTTCTTTTTCTTCTCTAATTGCTACTGCTAGTGTTTCTAATACAATGTCAAACAATAGAGGTGATAATGGGCATCCTTGTTTCACTCCTGATCTTAATGGGAATGGATTTAGTTTATCCCCATTGCACATGATATTAGCTGATGGTTTTAGATATATACTGTTTATTATTTTTAGGAATGACCCTTCTATTCCTATGCTTTCTAGTGTTTTTAGTAGGAATGGGTGTTGTATTTTATCAAAGGCTTTTTCTGCATCTATTAAGATAATCATGTGGTTCTTGTTGGTTTGCTTGTTGATGTGGTCAATTATGTGGATAGTTTTCCTAATGTTGAACCAGCCCTGCATCCTGGTATAAATCCTACTTGATCGTGGTGGATGACCCTTCTGATCACTTGCTGGAGTCTTTTTGCTAGTATCCTATTTAAGATTTTTGCATCTATATTCATTAGGGATATTGGTCTATAATTTTCTTCCTCTGTTTTTGGCCTGCCTGGCTTTGGAATTAGTACCATGCTTGTGTCATAAAAGGAGTTTGGTAGAACTCCCTCTTTGCTTATTATGTCAAATAGTTTGTATAGTATTGGGATTAACTGTTCTCTGAATGTTTGATAGAATTCACTGGTGAATCCATCAGGCCCTGGGGATTTTTTCTTAGGAAGTTCTTTGATGGCCTGTTGGATTTCTTTTTCTGATATGGGATTGTTTAAGAAAACTATTTCTTCTTCTGTTAGTCTAGGCAATTTATATTTTTGTAAATATTCATCCATATCACCTAGGTTGGTATATTTATTTCCATATAGTTGGGCAAAGTAGTTTTTAATGATTGCCTTAATTTCCTCTTCATTGGAGGTGAGATTCCCGTTTTCATCCTTGATGCTGTTAATTTGCCTTTCTTCTTTCCTTTTTTAAATTAGATTAACCAGTACTTTGTCTATTTTGTCTGTTTTTTTCAAAGTACCAGCTTCTAGTCTTGTTTATTAGCTTAATAGTTCTGTCACTTTCGATTTTATTAATTTCTCCCTTAATTTTTAGGATCTCTAGTATGGTTTTCTTCTGGGGGTTTTTAATTTGTTCATTCTCAAGTTTTTTGATTTGCATTTCCAATTCCTTGGTCTCTGTCCTCCCTAATTTGTTAATATATGCACTCAGGGATATGAATTTTCCTCTAAGTACTGCCTTGGCTACATCCCATAAGGTTTGAAAGGATGTTTCGCCGTTCTCATTTTCTTCAACGAAATTATTAATTGTTTCTATGATTTCTTCTCTAACTATCCGATTTTGGAGTATCATGTTATTTAATTTCCAATTAATTTTTGATTTGGGTCTCCATGTACCCTTGCCGATCAATATTTTTATTGCCTTGTGATCTGAAAAGGCTGCAGTTATTATTTCTGCTTTTCTGCATTTGAGTGCCATGTTTCTATGACCTAGTGTATGATCTATTTTTGTGAATGTGCCATGTGGTGCTGAAAAGAAGGTGTATTCTTTTTTGTCCCTATTTATTTTTCTCCATATGTCTATTAACTCTAATTTTTCTAAGATTTCATTCACCTCTTTTACCTCTTTCTTGTTTATTTTTTGGTTTGATTTATCTAAATTTGATAGTGGTTGGTTCAAGTCTCCCACTAATATGGTTTTACTGTCTATTTCCTCCTTCAATTCTCCTAGTTTCTCCATTAAAAATTTGGATGCTATACCATTTGATGCATACATGTTGATTAGTGATATTTCCTCATTGTCTATACTCCCTTTTAGCAGAATATATTTACCTTCCCTATCCCTTTTGATCAGGTCTATTTGTACTTTGGCTTTGTCAGATATCATGATTGCAACTCCTGCCTTCTTTCTATCAGTTGAGGCCCAAAAGGTCTTACTCCAACCTTTAATTCTAACCTTGTGAGTGTCAACCCGTCTCATATGTGTTTCTTGAAGACAACATATGGCAGGGTTTGGGGTTCTAATCCAATCTGCTATTTGTCTACGTTTTATGGGTGAGTTCATCCCATTCACGTTCAAAGTTATGATTGTCATTTGTGGATTTGCTGGCATTTTGATATCTTCCCCTAGTTCTGACCTTTCTTCTTTAGCTATCTCCTTGTGAACCAGTGATTTACTTTAGGTCAGTCCCCCTAGTCCCCTCCCTTGAGATGCTTCCCTTTCTAGCCCCTCCCTTTTTATGCTCCCTTCCCCTCCCCCCTCTCCTTCCCTCCCTTTTTGTACTCCCTCCCCCCACCCCCTCCTTAATTTTCCTTTCTTTCTTGCCCTAATGGATAAGATAGAATTCAGGATCCCACTGGATCTAGATGTTCTTCCCTCTCAGATTTGCTTTCACTGAGAGTAAGGTTTAAGTAATTCCACTTCACACTCTCTTCCTCTCCTTCTCATATGAGAGTTCTTCCCCTCCCCTTCCCATGTGTATCTTTTTATGGGAAAGATTATTCTATTGAGTCCCCCCCTATTTCTTGAAGTTAATCTTAGTATTATCGATGGTTCCCCCTCCCTTTTCCTTTCTTTGCCCCCACTTTCCCCAAATCTTCTTGATGCCCCAATCTTTCCCTATGCATGTTTCTTCTAACTACTCTTATGATGCTACAATTTATGAGAGTTACACAAAACATTTTCCCCACATATTAATATATATAATTTGATGTAAATGTAGTCCTTATAGAAGAGAGTTTGACTTAAAGAAAAAGATAAGATTTATCTCCTTTCCCCTTTCTTTCATATTTTCCTTTTCATGTTTCTCTTGCTTTCTGTGCTTGGATATCGAACTTTCCACAGAGCTCTGGTCTTTTCTTAGCAAATGCTTGGAAATCTTCTATTTTGTTGAATGCCCATACTTTCCCCTGGAAGTATATAGTCAGGTTTGCTGGGTAGTTGATTCTTGGTTGGAGACCCAGCTCTCTTGCCTTTCTGAATATCGTGTTCCATGCTTTGCGGTCTCTTAGTGTGTTAGTCGCTAAGTCGTGTGTGATCCTTATGGGAGCCCCCTTATATCTGAAGCTCCTCTTCTTGGCTTCTTGTAGGATTTTCTCCTTTTCTTGGAAGCTCTTGAATTTGGCAATTACATTCCTAGGGGTTGTCTTTTGGGATTTAGTATAGAAGGTGTTCTATGAATCCTTTCTATTTCTATTTTGCCCCCTTGCTCCAGAACGTGAGGGCAATTTTCTTTTATAATCTCCTGTAGAATAATATCGAGTTTATTGTTTATCTCTGGTTTTTCTGGGAGACCAATAATTTGGAGGTTTTCTCTTCTCCCTCTGTTTTCGAGATCTGTGACCTTCTCAGTGAGATATTTTATGTTTTCTTCTAATTCATTAATTTTTTGGGTTTGCTTTATTGATTCTTGCTGTTTTATGATCTCACTTTCTTCGAGCTGCTTTATTCTGGTCGTTAGGGACTGGTTTTGCTTTTCAGCCTTGTCTGCCCTTCTATTGGATGCTTCGAGTTCTTTTTCCAATTGAGCAGTCTTATCTGTCAGACTGCTGATCTCTTTCTCCCATTTTTCTTTCCAGAAAGGTTTCCATCTTTTGGATAAGTTCCAGTTTGAGGTCTTCCAGAGCTTGTTGATAGTTTCCATTTTGGGAGGCATGTTCTGATTTTTTTTGGATTTCCTCCTCATTCTCCTCTTTTCCTTGGGTACTTCCACCATAAAAGTTTTCAATAGTCACTTGTTTCCCTTTCTTCCTGGAGGCTTGATTTTGGGCCATGTGAGCCATCCTTTTGTTGGTTTTATTCCCCTTTCCTTTTTGGTCTGGGGTCTGGGTTATATGGGCGGTTTTTCTGTGAATTTAGGTTGCTTCAGACTAGTCCTTCCCAGCCTCCGAGGTTTCTTAGAGCTCTGGGTCCCTGATCACAGCCACACTGCCCAGGTGTTCAGCTCCGCCCAGATAATCAGCGCGTGGTCCACCCCTGGTGCTTAGCTCCGCCGAGATGTTCAGCGCAGCCACCCCAAGTACAGCTCCTCTGACCACCATAATCAGCGCCGGATTCTCCAGTGAAACAACCCTGAGACGTTTTTTCCTGGCAGTCTCCAGATCCTAAGGACCCTGGAGTGCCCCCCCCCCCCCCAGACAGAAACATTCCCCACTCACTCGCTGTCCTGGTGAGCGCTCAGGTAGCTCACTCTTGTTTGGTAGGGGAGGTTGGGTGGGGAAAGGGCGGCTCAGTTCACTTTTCTGTGCAAGCTTTTCCTCCTTATTATAGTGTGGAAATGTTCAAGCCCCACGTACCTTCGCCTCTGTGGAGTACTGGGAGTACTGGGGTGTCCTTCTGTTCCTCCAAAGGTGATTTTTATGCTCCTTTGATGTAGTCTATTTTGTTCGGTGCCGGGGAGAGGAAGCGTGTGGCGTCTAGATTGCAGCCATGATTACCCGGAACTCCCGGTTTTGATTTCTTTAACTGAAAATTGCCTATTCATATCCCTTGCCCATTTATCAATTGGGGATTGGCTTGATTTTTTATACAATTGATTGAGCTCTTTGTAAATTTGAGTAATTAGACCTTTGTCAGAGGTTTTTGTTATGAATATTGTTTCCCAGTTTGTTATTTCCCTTCTGATTTTGGTTACATTTGTTTTGTTTGTACAAAACCTTTTTAATTTGATGTAGTCAAAATTATTTATTTTACATTTTGTGACTCTTTCTATGTCTTGCTTGGTTTTAAAACCTTTCCCTTCCCAAAGGTCTGATATGTATACTATTCTGTGTTCACATAATTTGCTTATTGTTTCCTTCTTTACATTCAAGTCATTCACCCATTCTGAGTTTATCTTGGTGTACGGTGTGAGGTGTTGATCCAAACCTAATCTCTCCCACACTGCCTTCCAATTTTCCCAGCAGTTTTTATGAAATAGTGGATTTTTGTCCCAAAAGCTGGGAGCTTTGGGCTTGTCATAGACTGTCTTGTTGAGGTCACTTACCCCAAGTCTATTCCACTGATCCTGCTTTCTGTCTCTTAGCCAATTCCAAATTGTTTTGATGACCACTGCTTTATAATATAGTTTGATATCTGGTCCTGAAAGGCCACCTTCCTTTGTATTTTTTTTCATTATTTCCCTGGATATCCTTGATCTTTTGTTCTTCCAAATGAACTTTGTTATGTTTTTTTCTAATTTAGTAAAAATTTTTTTTGGAAGTTCAATGCGTATGGCACTAAATAGATAGGTAAGTTTGGTTAGGATGGTCATTTTTATTATGTTAGCTCGTCCTACCCATGAGCAGTTAATGTTTTTCCAATTGCTCAGATCTAGTTTTAGTTGTGTGGAAAGTGCTTTGTAGTTGTGTTCATATAGTTCCTGTGGTTGTTTCGGCAGATTCCTTAGTATTTAGATTCCTTTAGTATTTAGTTCCCTATTAACTAGATTACTTAGATTCCTAAGTAATTTATATTGTCTAAGGTGATTTTTAATGGAATTTCTCTTTCTAATTCCTGATGCTGTGATGTGCTGGAGATATATAGAAATGCTGATGACTTATGTGGGTTTATTTTGTATCCTGCTACTTTGCTAAAGTTGTTGATCATTTCCACTAGCTTTTTAGTTGATTCTCTAGGATTTTTTAAGTAGACCATCTTGTCATCTGCAAAGAGTGATAGCTTGGTCTCCTCATTGCCAGTTTTCAATACCTTCAATTTCTTTTTCTTCTCTAATTGCTACTGCTAGTGTGTCTAGTACAATGTTAAATAATAGAGGTGATAATGGGCATCCTTGTTTCACTCCTGATCTTGTTGGGAATGCATCTAATTTGTCCCCATTGCATATGATGTTGGATGATGGTTGTAGATAGATACTGTTTATTATTTTTAGGAAAGACCCTTCTATTCTTATACTTTGTAGTGTTTTCAATAGGAATGAGTGTTGTATTTTGCCAAAGGCTTTTTCTGTGTCTATTGAGATGATCATGTGATTTTTGTTGGTTTGCTTGTTGATATGGTCAACTATGCTGATGATTTTCCTGATACTGAACCATCCTTGCATTCCTGGTATAAATCCCATGTGATCATAGTGAATAGCCCTCGTGATGACTTGCTGGAGTCTTTTTGCTATTTCCTATTTAAGATTTTTGCATCCATATTCATTAGGGAGATTGGTCTGTAGTTTTCTTTCTCCATTTTTATCTTGCCTGGCTTTGGAATCAGTACCATATTTGTGTCATAAAAGGAATTTGGTAGAACTCCCTCTTTGCTTATTATGTCAAGTAGTTTGTATAGTATTGGGATTAGCTGTTCTTTGAAAGTTTGATAGAATTCACTTGTGAATCCATCTGGCCCTGGGGTTTTTTCTTAGGGAGTTCTTTGATGGCCTGTTCGATTTCTTTTTCTGATATGGACTTATTTAAGAATTCTATTTCTTCTTCTGTTAATCTAGCCAATTTATATTTTTGTAGATATTCATCCATATCACCTAGATTGGCATATTTATTGACACATAATTGGGCAAAATAGTTTTAATGATTGCCTTAATTTCCTCTTCAATGGAGGTGAGTTCTCCCTTTCCATCCCTGATATTGTTAATTTGGTTTTCTTCTTTCCTCTTTTTTTATTCGATTGACCAGTACTTTGTCTATTTTGTTTGTTTTTTCAAAATACTACCTTCTATTCTTATTCATTAGTTCAATAGTTCTATCGCTTTAGATTTTATTAATTATTCCCTTAATTTTTAGGATCTCTAATTTGGTTTTCTTCTGGGGGATTTTAATTTGTTCACTTTAAAGTTTTTTGATTTGCATGTCCAATTCATTGACCTCTGCTCTCCCTAATTTGTTGATATATGAACTCAAGGATATAAATTTTCCCCTGAGTACTGCTTTGACTGCATCCCATAGAGTTTGAAAGGACGTCTACTCATTGTCATTTTCTTCAGTGAAATTATTAATTGTTTCTATGATTTGTTCTCTAACTGATTTTGGAGAATCATATTATTTAATATCCAATTAATTTTAGATTTGGCTCTCCATGTACCCTTACTGATCGTTATTTTTCTTGCCTTATGATCTGAAAATGTTGCATTTATTAATTCTAATTTTCTGCATTTGTATGCCATGTTTTCATGACCTAGTATATGGTCAATCTTTGTGAATGTACCATGTGCTGTTTTTTTATCCCTATTTATTTTTCTCCATATATCTATTAACTCTAATTATTCTAAGATTTCATTCACCTCTTTTACTTATTTCTTATTTATTTTTTTGATTTGATTTATCTAAATTTGATAGTGGTAGGTTCAGGTCTCCCACTAGTATAGTTTTGCTATCTATTTCCTCCTTCAATTCTCCATTAGTTTCTTGTAAACCTTAAAATTTCACAGACTTATGAATGTTAAAAAATTTTTATTCCACATTGAGGAATCCTACAATTCCCTACTTGAAACAATTCCCTGCAAGATAGTGAGAATTCTACTTAAATGGGAAAACTCCTTTCTATGGGAAGATTTCTACTTAAGACTGCTTTAGGGGAAAAAAAAACTCCTTGCTATAGGAGGACATCCACCCCACCTGTACTTAAGTCTACTTTAGGGGAGAAAACTCCTTGCTAAACAATGAAGCTACTTACATGGGACTATTCCCCAAATTAAGCAGTGAAACTACTTAAACCTAAAAGGTGAAAACTTACTCAGAGGTTTTCTCTTAATGAAATTAGTCGACACAGCAGCATTTTTTTCTCTCTTTCTAAAGAGATTAATCTACTCAGCTGTGAATTCAAAATGGGCTGTCTTTTGGAAAACATCTACAGTGATTGGTAGATGTAGGGACTTAGGGGAGGTGACATGGGAGAAAAAACCCTATATAATAAAAAGCAGACATCCTTTTGGATATATATCCTTTTGGAGAAATCCTTTTGGAGAATCTCTGATGAGGACCGCTTGGGAAGAATCTCTTGAGAGAGGCTCTGGAGAAGGAAAGCTCTTGGAGGACAATCTCTAAGGAGGTCTCCCTGGAGCTCCTCTAAGGGGACTCTGTCCCTATGGAGGCTCTGGAGAGAGGCCCATTGGAACAGTCTCTGGCTGGAAGGCTCTCTGGTGAAGTCAGCTGAGATGGAGCTGGCCTGGTGTTACTAGAATCCTTGTTTAGTCAGACCTTGTGGTGAGTGTTAAAAAATTGACTGATTTCTCTTTTAAGACTCAGGTCTAGGCCATATTGGCTTGAGGCCCTTCATACTTATTCCTTTCTTACTCTCTCTCTCTCTCTCTCTTTCTTTGATTACTCATTGTATTGGTAATTAAAATCTCTATAAAACCCAATTGACTTGGGTATTTGAATAATTGGGAATATTTCCCTGGCAACCACCTTATATTTGATTTTAAAACCCAAGACACTGTAGTGAAACATATTTCTGAGGTCAAATTTACTCACCCTCTCTTATATCTATCACAATTTATATCTTCCACTATTTTAATCACTACAGTTTAATACCTCACCCATTTTAAATATCACATTCTCCATTAGAAATTTGGGTGCTAAACCATTTGGGTGCATACATGTTTATTAGTGATATTTCCTCATTATCTATACTCCCTTTTATCAGGATGTATTTACCTTCCCTATCCTTTTTAATCAGGTCTATTTTTACTTTGGCTTCATCTGATATCATGATTGCAACTCCTGCCTTCTTTCTGTCAGTTGAGACCCAATAGGTCTTACTCCACCCTTTAATTCTGACCTTGTGAGTATCTATTCACCTCAGGTGTGTTTCTTGTAGACAACATAGGGTAGCATTCTGGATTCTAATCCACTTTCCTATTCATCTACATTTTATGCATGAATTCATCCCATTCCCATTCAAAGTTATGATTGTCACTTGTGAATTCCCTAGCATTTTGATATCCTTTCCTAGTTCTGTCCTTTCTTCTGTGGCTATATCCTTTTAAACCAGTGGCTTACTTTTTATCAACCTCCCTATTCACGTCCCTTAATATGCTTCCATTTCTGGCCCCTCCCTTTTTGCTCCCTTCTGTTTTTTTTTTTAGGGTCTGTTAAATTTCCTCCCCCTTCTCCTTCCCTCCCTTTTTGTACTCCATACCCCCTAACCCCCTTAGTTTTTCCTTCTTCCTTACTCTGTAGGATAAGATAGACTTCAAGATCCCAATGGGTCTAGATGCTCTTTTCTCTCAGAATTGATTTTACTGAGAGTAATGTTTGAGTATTATCTATTAGCACTCTCTTCCTCTCCCTCTTATAAAAGTATTCTTCCCCTCCCCTTCCCATGTGTATCTTTGTGTGACAAAGATTGTTCTATTTATTTTATTTCTTCAAGTATCTCTTGGTACCATCATCTATTCCCCCTCACCCTTTTTCTTTTTTTTTTTTGCATATCATTTTATAGCCCTTAATGCCCCAATCTTTTCCTATGAGTGATTCTTCTAATTACTATAATAATGAATACAATTTTTGAGAGTTACAAATAACATTTTCCCATATATTAATATATATAATTTGATCTAATTATAGCCCTTAAAGAAGAGAATTTGAATTAAAAAAAACATTTTTCACCTTTTCCCTCTCTTTCATATTTACCTTTTCATGTTTCTCTTGATCTTTGTGTTTGGATATCAAACTTCCACTTAGTTTTGGTCTTTTCTTTACAAATACTTGGAAATCTTCTATTTTGTTGAATGTCCATACTTTCCCTTGGAAGTATACAGTCAGTTTTGATGGGTAGGTGATTCTTGGTTGAAGACCCAGTTCTCTTGCCTTTCTGAATATCGTGTTCTGGGCCTTGCGTTCCTTTATTGTGGAAGCTGCCAGGCCTTGTGTGATCCTGATTGGTGCTCCTTGGTATCTGAATTTCCTCTTTTTGGTTTCTTGTAGAATTTTCTCCTTAGCTTGAAAGCTCTGGAATTTGGCAATTACATTCCTGGGAGTTGTTTTTTTGGGATTTAGTGTAGAGGGTGTTCTATGAACTCTTTCACTGTCTATTTTGCCCCCTTGTTCAAGAACATCAGGACAGTTTTCTTGGATGATTTCTTGCAGTATTATGTTAAGATTTCTATTTATTTCTGGCTTTTCAGGTAGACCAATGATTCTCAAATTGTTTCTCCTTCCTCTGTTTTCCTAATCTGTCACCTTGTCAGTGAGATATTTTATGTTTTCTTCTATTTTGTCAGTCTTTTGACTTTGCTTTATTAATTCTTGTTGTTTTGCAAGATCATTGGTTTCCAGTTGCTCAATTCTGGTCCTTAAGACCTGGTTTTCTGCTTTAACCTTTTGGTATTCAGCTATGATTTCTTTTTTTTTTTTAAAACCATTTCCCACTTCTTTTGCTAGAAGGCTTCCATCTTTTTGATAAGCTTCAATTTAAATTCTTCCAGAGCTTGTGGACAATTTCCATTATTTTAAAAAACTTTTGCCTTTGTTTGAATTTCGTCCTGTATTTCCTCCATAACATGGGTTTTTCCTCCGTAAAAATTTTCGAAGGTCACTGTCTTTTTTTGTTTGTTTGTTTGTTTTGGAAGGATTTTGAGACTCCTGTGCACAATTATCCATCACTACGGATGTTTTACCTTCTCTTTTAGTCATAAATCTGAGTGAGCTGTGCAGGTTATCTTTGTATGGAGTTAAGGAGCAAGGATTTTGCCTGAGGCAAGCTCTCTAATCTCCACAGTCCTTTGCAGCTCTTCTCTGCGCTACCTTCCCAGGGGCACCCAAGGTCTGCACTCCCCTGCCTGCCTGGGTTTCCAGTCTAGCTGCTTTCAGGGGTAAGTCCCCGGCAGTCCTAGTAAGCTCCCAAGGACCTAGAAGTGCCCCTTACTCACTCTAGAGGTGTCCCTCACTCACTCGCTGGTTCTGGTGTGCACTGGCTCTGAGTACCTAAGGTCTGTGCTTCCTCGTGTGCTTGGGTTTCTGGTCTAGCTGCTTTCAGGGGTAGGTCCCCGGTGGTTCTAGTCAGCTCCAAAGGACCTAGAGGTGCCCCATGCTCACTCGCTTGTTCTGGAGCACAGCTGGCTCTGGCTCCGTGGATGGGGTGGGGGAGGATGGATTGGCTCACGTTTGGGTGGGAGCTTTTTCACCCTCTTATAGTGTGGAAATGCCCAAATCCCATGTACCTTCAATTCTGCTCCCTATTGTACAGTTCCTCCATTATTCTGAAAATGATTTTTAAGGACTTTTGAGGTAGTCTATATCGGTGTGTGCTGGGGAGAGGAAGTGTTCCACATCTAGACTGCTGTGATGCTTACCCGGAAGTCCCATTCATCTTCTAAAGTATTAACTGGATTATTTCTTTTTAATATCTCAATTTCGTCCCCACTACTCTATTGAAGATCCAAATATCTGGTCTTTCTGACTTGCTGATATGTTAAATATCCACATGTTAGGTTTTTAAATTTTCTTCTCTCTATAAAACCTGTTCTTAAGCTTTTTTAGACCAACTTTTGATCTGCCCAGGAAAGCTGCTTTTCCATTCATAGCATTCTTGTTATATGGCTAACTGCCTCTTGTAATGTTGTTTTTCCTGAAACAACATTGGTGTTGGTGGAACTGTCCTCTGAGGTCCCTTCTTACCTCTAGGTCTATCATCCTTTGATAATTACATTGTTCTTCATTCATCCACAATCATGATCTTTGCAGTAAATGATATTCAAATCAGATTTAAGGTAAAAGAAATTATTATGTGACCAGAATTAGGCAAGGGAAGTGGTATAAAAATATATTACCTTTTTTTTAACACCTTATCTTCCATCTTAGAATCAATACTTGGTATTGGTTCCAAGGCAGAAGAGTAGTAAGGGCTAGGTAATGGGGATCAAGTGACACCCAGAGTCACATAGCTGGGAAGTGTTTGAGGCCAGATTTAAATCTAGGACCTCCCTTTTTTAGCCTTGGCTCTCAATCCACTGAGCCATCCAGCTGCCTCCAAAATGTATGACTTTAATACTTATATTCTGATAACATTTTTGAAAATACTTTTTTGTAAAAGTGTAGTCTTTCAAATTTTTCCTAATTCCAGAAAAAAGTGTTTGTCATTGAGATACTCATCTTATAGTTAGAGAAATATAGGCCCAGAAGTTGACTTCACAGAAATAATATATTAAGTTAGTGTGAGAACTGTGCCTACAAGCCTATGCTGCTGTGTGTGCATAATTGACAGGCAAGACAGTAGAAAAACATCTTGTAGGCAGTTTCTTCCAGAGCGTTTCTCAAAGTCTAACATCTTACTTAACTCTAATCCAAAATAATTTCCCAGCTTTTAAAAAACCTCTCTTCATCAACCCGAACCAACTTTGGATAGTGAGTTCTTGGGATCAGCATGTACTTTGAACACAGCTGGACTCTTCTAAGGTAGTATGGTCTTAAAGGGTTGGTATACTTAAAATAGATTTGAATAGTTAAATCTGACCATGTGTGAAATAGCAGTTGCCTTTTAATTTTTAATGGAATATTTTAGAGTATCTTTATGGCAAAGCTCTTAAAATGTATTTTTTTCTTACCTTAATGAAAGAGGAAAATGTGTTGCTGTTATTTTTATGAAAAATATAAAGCTGTTTCTACAAAACTTAACAAGTTGAGTCAAAATTTTAATACGTTTAGCCAGGGGCTATTGCAGAACTTCCAGGACAGATTAAAATGCAATTTTTAAAGTAAGTTAGAAAAACAGACCAAGAGAAAGTTAAACTGAATCTAAAGAGAGTTAAAAACATGTAACAACATTTAAAAAACATTCTTATAGAGAATCATCAAAACCAAAGTATCACTATGGCAAGCTATTACTGTTTTTGAGTTTTGCTCTAGTTTTCAAAGCAGGGCAAAAAGGAGATCTAGAGTCATGGTCCTATTGCTCTGAGATAACAATATACTTTTGTGAAAATTCATTTTTCACATCCTCATTGCAAGCCTACAAGAATATCAAAGGTCTTTCCTTCTCCCTAAAGCAAAATAAAATAATATAGAAGATTTTCTAATTTAGAGGTTTTACAAATGGCAGCTTAACTGGCCTAATGGAATATTAGAATATCTGCCCTGAGGTATAGCAATGGCCAAGGCTAGAAACTAATATTAGGTATGTTAAACCTGAGTATAAGGAAACATTCTTATAGGATAAGCTACTATGAACACAGATTTTAGCCAATCAGCCCAGAAGCATTATCTATCAAATGAGACACTTTAATCAGTCATAAAAAACCTGCTTGAGAAATTGTTCAAGAAAATTAAAAAATTAATAAAGTTGATTCTGCCAGTGAGGGCTAGAAACCTAGTCCTTGGAATATGGACTTGAATAATAATATATCCATTTTATCATTATTTCACTGTGTGTTGTTATATAAAGATAATTGAACCCATGTTAGTTGATGAAATTTGTAAAGTTTAGTGAGAAGGATGAGGGCAGAGTTTTTGAGGATGCCTACAATTAGGTGAGAACATTCACATAATAAACATTTATTTTGTATCTACTATGTGCTCAGCATTATAGATACACAAATAGAAAGATAACACTTGCCCTTGAGGAGTTTAAAATCTAATAGGAGAAGACAACACATAAAAAGAAGCTAAAAATGGGGGGAGAGAGAAGGTTTGGAACAGGATTGGATTAGGCAAGACATAGTAGAGCAAAATCCAAAGTAGTACAGCCAGGGAGATGAAGAGATGGCTGGACCAATGGAGCCTTCTTTAAATGGAGACTTTCGTTCTTCTCTCCAACCTTGTTATAGTGTATGCTTCAACCAGTTACTCAAAAAGCACCATCCAAAAGCTTAGAAATGACTATTCCAAAGTGAATTTTGCCCAGGTATTCCCTGCTAGAAATACATCTGGACTAGGAGACAGAAGTCCCTGACTTGGCTTTGGAATTAACCAGCTATATTCTTAATCAAGTTGCTACAAAATGCCCTACATTTGTCCAGTGGTAACTTTATGGGTGTACTTTAAGTACCTCAGTGAATCAATTATCTAAACTCAATACCTTTTAGAACTTCAATTTGATATGACAAGTCAGTTGAATGAGTTCTGATAACTTATTTTACAGACAACAAGATGGAGACCATAGGTAATGGTGTGCTCTGTGAATTTTAGATTTACTCCACCCTGCTTAGCCTTTAGAATTCTAGCAACCAGGAATGTATACACCCCCACTTAAGGATTAACTGTAGGGGAGGATGGTCTGTGACCTGGGTGTGCTAGCAAGTGACAAATTAGAAACAATTGACTGACCCTCTGGGCTGTCCTAAGCCTCTAAGAAGGTCCCTCATCTTGGAGGAAACCTCCCAGCTGGAAGCTGAGTTAGATTTAATCTCCTGGGAAGGGCCGGTGACTGAGATGCCTCTGAATTTCCCCTGGCTCAGGCCAGGCTGGAGTAGATCTTTACCCTTTTCCCTCTTTCTCATTCTTCTTAATTTCTTCCTTCTATTTTAAATAAACCACCATAAAATTCCATTCTGACTTGAGTATTCATTGGGATTTAGAAATTAAATCCCTGGCAACTTCTAAATAATATATTAATCTCAACCCTAAATTTTACCCTTAACAGCTCAGATAATTATTAGCAAATTCAGAGCTAAAACCTGAATAACCTATTTCCACTATGGTGTGACCTGAAAGGTGAGCTTTGGCATGCAACAAGAGACTTGTGAGAAAATATGATGATTGTAACTCTATAAGATCCCCTCTATTCAGGAGTATGTCCTTTGGGACAGTAGAAATAATTATGGGCTGCCCCTTGAATTGGAAGAGTACTGGTGTTTCCCATAACATAAAGACACTCTGAACATTTTCATTCTGGTAATATTTCTTTCCAGAATTTGAAACATAAAAAAATTACAAATGCATATATATACATGAATATAAATATACATGCATGCACATACATATATATGTGTGTATCTATTTCCATTATATATATATATATATATATACATCTATATATATATACATATATATGCCCCTAATGTATGGAATTTGTTCAGCATTTAACTAAGCTTAATTTCTTCTTAACATTTCCCAAAATGCTTTTCCCTTCCTCCAATCATCCTAGCTCTGCCCAGTACTCCTAGACTTCCTGTACTAGCATTTATGGATTTTCTCACAATATTTCAAGCACAATTGTATTCTTTGCCAGTTGCAAAATGCAATGTTTGCTGGGGTCTTTGAAGCCAGGTTCTCTAGTTCTAATTCTTTTTCCACCAAACCATAATTGCCTCTATTTTTTTCATTATGATAGCTTTAAAGAGAGTATCTAAAGAGATTTCTATTTAAGACTTTTGAAAAGATCTTTAAAAATAATCCCATAAATTACTGTAATCATTAAATTTCTCATTTTTCCTAAAAACTAAGATTAACTTTTCAATGAAGAAACTAGTCTGCTTTTCTTTTTTTCTTTGATTCACATATAAAATATAAGCATTTAAAATTTGATATTTTCTAGGAAGGCTATTCAGTTGCTTCTGAATTTTTCATGAGCATTTTTTTTCACATTCCATAGAATCTTATTCCATAGCTATTGTAATAAGAGTAAAGATTTCTTGGTCATACAAGCCAATTGCTGTTTTGTTGATGGTGATTTTTTTTTAGTATTGGAAGAAGACCAGAATTTTAGGAAAGAGGAAAGATGGATACAGAAGGAATGGAGATTTCATTGTAAAGCAAATTGAGCAAGGACATGAAAAAAGCAAATAGATGATCCTCTTCATTCTCCTTTTCAATACAGAGGGAGCTTTATTTTTAAATGTTTGTCAGTTCTTTGAATTTTAATTTTTTTTTAAACCCTTACATATTGACTCCAAGGCAGAAGAGTTGCAAGGGCTGGGCAATGGGGGTCAAGTGACTTGCCCAGGGTCATACAGCTGGGAAGTGTCTGAGGCCAGATTTGAACCCAGGACCTCCCATCTCTAGGCTTGACTCTCAATCCACTGAGCCACCCAGCTGCCCCCTGAATTTTAATTTTTAAGTGAATTTGACCGAGTGAGGAAATATACATGTGTGTATACACATACATATATACACATATACATACATAATACTCATGTGCATAAAGGGAAAAAGGTAACTATGAAGGAATATCTACATGGATGTGGGGGTGGTGTTAAATATTTAATAGATATTCCCACTGGCATAAATAAATTTGAACTGGACTGGGCTCAATGATTTCTGTGTTAGGAATTAAGATATGAATAGAGCTGTAGAAAATGATTAAATAATAATGAGAATAACCATCAGCAAACATTATCTGTAATGGAGAAAAGTTAGAATCCTTCTCTATAAGATCAAGAGTGAAATATGGATGCCTATTATCACAAAGTATCACAAATTTTTTTGCAGATAATATGATGGTATATATGGAAAACCCTAAAGATTCAACTAAAAAGTTTTTTGAAACTATCAATAATTTTAGCAAAGTAGCAAGATATAATATAAACCCACCTAAATCATCAGCATTTCTATATATCACCAAAAAAAGTTCTACAAAAAGAAATAGTAAGAAATAGCCCATTTAAAATAACCATAGATAGAATAAAAATACTTAGGAATACACCTGTCTAAACAAATCCATAAATTGCATCAATATAAAAGTCAGATTTAAGTAATGGGAAAATATTAATTGTTCATGGGTGTGCAGAGCCAACATAATTAAAATGGCAACCCTTACTAAACAAATATACCTTTTCATTGCCATCCTAATTAAATTACCAAAAATTATTTTATGGAACTAGAAAAAATAATAAAATTCATTTTAAAAAAAGGTCAGAAATATCAAAGAAATTAATGGAAAAAATGTAAAAGAAGTCTTATAGTACCATATTTTAAGTTATATTATAAAACAATAAAAATCAAAACTGGGGCTTGCTAAGAAATAGAGAAGTCTATCAGTTGAACAGAACAGATCTACAACAAGCAGTTGTAGATGATTATAGTAACCTTGTATTTGATAAAGATCTGAGTTTTAAAAATTGCTGGGAAAACTGGAAAGCAATCTGGAAGAAACTAGATATAGACAAATATCTTAAGTCATTTTCCAAGATAAGATCAAAACGGATACATGATATAGGCATAAAAAGAAATATAACCAGCAAATTAGAAAAACAGGGAACATAAATTTATGAATAGGAGAATAATTTGTAAATAAAGAAGAGATAGAAGCATTGTAAGATATATAAAATCAATAATTTTCAATACATTAAGTTTAAAAAGGTTTTGTACAAGTAAAACAAAAGTTGCCAAGATTAGAAGGAAAGCAGAAAGCAAGGGGAAAAAAAAGGAAAAAAATTAGTTTCTGGTATTAGAAGTTTCATACCTAAAATATATAGAGAACTATGTTAAATTTATAAGAATATTAGCCATTCACCAGTCAATAAATATTCAAAAGATATGAACAGAGGGATTTTGGATGAAGAAATCAAAATTTTATATAACTATATGAAAATTTTCTAAATCATTATTGGTTAGAGAAATAGAAATCAAAGCAACTTTGAGATAATTCACACCTATCAAACTGACTAAAATGATAAAAGGGAAAAATGGTAAATGTTGCAGAGAATGTGAAAAAATGGGGACACTAATATACTGTTAACAGAACTGTAAACTAATCCAACCATTTTTTGGGGGGGGGATCTAGATTATACGTAGAGTTATAGAATCATATATGTGTATTGTATATATATACATACAGACATATATATGTGTATATATATATACATATATATATATGTATATATATATACACTTTTTGACTGCACAATATCACCATTAGGTTTATTTCCTAAGGTGATCAGGGAAAAAGGAAAAGAGCCTTTATGTCCTAAAATATGCAGCTCTCTTTGTGCTGATAAAGAACTGAAAATTGAAGGGATACTCATCAATTGGGGAATGGCTAAACAAGTTGTGGCATATGCTTGTGAGGAATACTCTTGCTCCATAAGAAATGACAAATAGGTTCATTTAAAAAAAGATGAAAAGGGGGGCAGCTGGGTAGCTCAGTGGATTGAGAGCCAGGCCTAGAGATAGGAGGTCCTAGTTTCAAATCTGGCCTCAGACACTTCCCAGCTGTGTGACCCTGTGCAAGTCACTTGACCCCCATTGCCTAGCCCTTACCACTCTTCTGCCTTGGAGCCAATACACAGTATTGACTCCAAGATGGAAGGTAAGGGTTAAAAAAAAATTAAAAAAAATTAAAAAAAGATGAAAAGACCAAATGAAATTTTAAAGAGTAAATTGAGCAAAGCCAAGAAAATGTCATATGCAGCAATAGAAATATTATGTGAAAAAATATTTATTCATATCTACCTCCAGAGAAAGAATTTACATATAGAAATAAGCTAGACATAGTTTTATATATACACACATCTTTTTATCAAATGATGGGAATAGGAGAGGGAGGGAGGGAGGAAGTTACCTGGGTAATTTAATGTAACAAATTTAAATTTTAAATTATAATCATGAAAATAGCTACTATTTATGTAGCACTTAAAGGTTGCAAAGCAGTTTAAATGAATTAACTCTTTTGGTTCATCATTAAATCATGGTGGTACTATTTGTTCAAATACATCAGTACAGATGTTCTCATAGTCAGTGGCATTACAACTCTTCTGCCTTTTCTGTGATTAGGCCAGAATCAAGAGCAATCTAAGGCATAATGAACAAGGTGGCAGAGTACTTTTCTACATAACTATCCATATAACTATATCAAAAGAAGGAAATATACATCAAATCTATAGAACTGAACTGGTATTATAAGATAAGAAGATATACAATACAAGATAAAAATCTTTGGGGCTAGTATTAAAGAACAGAAATATTTAAAGCTCCTTTGACCACTATCCGCATGGGGGAAAAGCCAGTATAAACAACCTATTTAAATTACTGAATGACATTTAGTGAGATCAACCTTGTGAGCCTCACTTTACACATCTATAAAATTGAGGGAGTGGATTAGATAGCTTTTAAAGACACTTTAACTTCTGAACCTATGATCCATGAACTTCACAAGCTTATGTTTTGAAGCTTCTGCTAAGGGGACCTCTGCTTGATCCCTACCCCTGTGGCAGTGACTCATCTTAACTTGCTCCCTTTATATACACATCACAGCAGTTATAAAAATCATTGATTTTATTCAGGCTTCTGTTACAATTTGGGCAAATGTGGCAATGTAAAACAAGTTATAAGAGAAAGAAGCTTCTATAACCCAAGGGGAAGATATCTAGATGGGGTCAAGTCTCTACCCACAGAGTTTACTCTAAGCAAGAACTTGACTATACCTTGAAAACTCTTAATTCAAAGAGGCTGAGGATCCTTATATTCATGGATCTCTGCAGGAGAGGAGCTCTGAGTCACAATAACAGGAGAGATAAAAAAAAATGAAGAAGAAAACCAGAGACAAACTCCTGGTACTATATGAAATATTCTGAAAGTTATAAAGTTTAAAAGTGTCTAGGTGTAGAACTAGCTCCCAAATAGAAAAATCAACAATAAGATTCAACAATAATTCTTTTTTTTTTTTAAACCCTTACCTTCCGTCTTGGAGTCAATACTGTGTATTGGCTCCAAGGCAGAAGAGTGGCAAGGACTAGGCAATGGGGGTCAAGTCACTTGCCCAGGGTCACACAGCTAGGAAGTGTCTGAGTCCAGATTTGAACCTAGGACCTCCCATCTCTAGGCCTGGCTCTCAATCTACAGAGCTACCGAGCTGCCCCCAAGATTTCTTTTTTAATATATTAAATTTTATTTTCCCCCAATTACTTGTAAAAATAGGTTCCAACATTTTTCAAATGTTGAGTCTCAAATTCTCTCCCCTCCTTCCCTCCTTTCAAACCCTCACCCCCTTGAGGTGGTGAACAATCTCATGTAGATTTTACATGTGCAGTCATGTAAAACATTTTTCCATATTAATCCTTTTGTGCAAGGAAACTCAAATAGAACAAAAAAATTAAGAAAGTGAAAAAGGTTTGATTTGGTCTGGATCAGATTCAGTTTTTTCCCTCTGAAAGCAGATGGTATTTTTTTTTTTATCATGAGTCCTTTGGGATAGTTTTGGATCATTGTATTCCTGAGAATAGCTGTTTTTCACAGTTGTTCATTGTAAAGTATTCCTATCACCTATTGCTGTAGAATTGTCTCCTGATTCTGTTTATTTCACTTTGATTCAGTTCATGTAAGTCTTTCCAGGTTTTTCTTAGTTCCTCATGCTTGTAATTTCTTTCAGCACAATAGTATCCCATTACAATCATATACTATAACTTACTCAGCCATTCCTTAATTTATGGCTATCCTCTTGCTTTCCAAATTTGTATCACTAAAAAAAATCAGCTTTCTTCTTAAAAATCTCAACAGTGAGATTTCTAAAGTAGAGAAAAATTAGTAAGAATTTTTCAAAAGCCATGAAATTCCTTGAATAAGTATTATATGTTTCATTCCATTGGATGGTACTCCCCAAACAGCCTTATTTATGTCATATATGTTGAGGGAGAGGGAACTCCTGATTGAGAGTATAGAACAAAATGATGCATACTCATTGTAAGGAACTTACTTCAACTGGTTGCTGACACATTTTGGGAGACATAAAGACAGAGACACAGTCAGAGATCAAGACAGAAAGTAAGTATATTATCACCCAGGAGAGATCCGCTTTTAGCAATCTATGGAGTTGTAAGCCTTAAAGACTGAGGAACATGGTGAGGCTGACTTCTTATATGAGTCTAGCTCCAATTTCCTTATTTCTTCATTCAAAATTACTAGGAATTCTAAAGTCTCTCTTGAAATACTTCCCCAAATATCCTCTCTGGAAGTATTATTCTTCAACAAAGTCTCCCTGCAACTACTCAAGTCCCTTAGGTATGCATCATCTCTTTCAGCCAATCAGCAGCTCGGTGGCACAGTGAATAGAGTCCTGAGCCTAGAGTCAGGAAGACTGAATTCAAATAATTTGTAAAATGGGGTTAATAATAATAGCACTTACAAATGAGGAATAAATGAAATAATAATTCTAGAGTTTTACATAGAAAGCATTGGCTATTGTGTTTCTCTTCAAGCATGAAAGCACAGAACTGACTTTCAAACTACTTGTCTGAGGCAGAGTTATTACATATTCTATGAAGGAAGGTACATGAGTTTGGATGGGAAAAATACATTTTAATTTTTAAAAATCTCTAATTGAAATTTAGTTTTTTTTCTTTAATTATGAATATAGACTTCAAAAATTCAGAGAAGGCATACTTTGATTTACTAGACTTCCAATAGGATCTATGATACAAGATAGCAGAGTAGTTTCCCATATAATTCTCCTTTGAGAGAGGACATAAGAGGTAGAGACAGGAGAATCAGAGATGTATCACCCACCTCAACCAGCCTAGAGGTAAGCAGAGAATGTAGATAATAGTTTCAAGTCAGATGGATAAAGGAGCATGAGAAAATGAGGCAAGAGCAGTGGAGAAGAGGAAATCATAGGAGAGGGGTTTAGAAGGAAGTTTTCATTCTAGGAGAATGAAAGGGTACCATTAAAAACTTTCCAGAGGAGCAGGAGTTATTCTTCCCAGGGAGATTAACTCATCCTCTTACATGAGTAGACCAGCACTCGAGGTAAAATGGTGTGGGGAGGGAGACATGGATCCAGAAATAGTATATATTGGCAACAGGAGCAAATAGAAATCATGATAAAAGAAGGCAAGCCTCATAACTGGACTATAGAGGGACTCCTATCATTTCTGCCCCCATGAATTAATGCTACTTTTGAGAGCAAAGCAATGAGAAAGCCCTTCTTAAAACTAAACAAGTTTAAAAAATACATTCACAGTGGGAAAGGGGAACATGGTTTACAAATCTTCTCCCTTAGAAATGAGATAGGAGAGAGCTCAACTTTGTTATTCTAGAAGTTCTGCTTCTTTTGAGGGATATATAGAATGAATATTTACAAACATATAATCCATGAGTGGGAGAAGAGAACAGAAAATAGAAATGAAGACAGAGTAAATGAAAGATTTTTTTTGTGAAGACTTTCACAAAAGAATGATATTTAAGTTTGGAGATTGGAAGATTTTGCATAGTGTAATTATCTGGGCAGAGAGTCACAATAGGAATGTAGTGTTTCAGAATAGAGAAATTGTTCAATCAATAAACATTAAGTCCCCACTGTATGGCATACAAAAGCAAAACCTAACACCCAACAATTTAAACTTAAAGACACAATAGAATGAAAATAAGAGCTGGAGCAAAATTTGCTATATTTGTATCAACTGATTTTTTGTAACTTTCCCTGAGTCCTGAGTGACAACTAGGTGGAACAATGCCAGGCCTGGAGTTGGGAAGACCAGAGTTCAAATCCAGCCTCAGATTCTTACTGAATGTGTGATCTGTGGAAGAGGCATGAAGAAAGAGAGAATTTCAAGCTTGCAAAGAAAGATGGGGACCTGATCTATCAATCAAGGTGAATATTCCAAACAGAGTATTCCCAGAAAAGGCAGTTGGTGCTGGCCAGAGGAGATGAACTGAGACTTTGGCTCTGGGGTTACTGACTAAGGGAGAAACCTCTTTTCTGGGGTTCCTGACCAAGAGAGATTGGCTTTTTCTGATCTAGGCAGAGAGAGACCTTTGGGAGGGCTTCTGAAATTAGGCTGAGAAGAAATTAACTTTTGTTGGTGGCTTTGTATAATTGGAAGAAGAAAGAAGATTTAACAGTTGTCCTCCATCTCTCCGACTGTCTGAGTCACAGTTGTGACTGGACTGACATTTCCCTAATCCTCCTAAGTATCCTTATAGATTAGGGACACCCCTATCCCTTCCACCTCAGTCCCCATCCTATTGTTCCCAATAAACCCCCCTTACTTGAGAAAGGAAGAGTGAAGAATATTTCTCTGAAATCTCATAGTTCCCCTGAGTTACTTAGAATGTGGCTGACTAAGATCTGGGAAGGGGAAAGGGAGACAGAAGGGCATGGGTGGAAATTGGGAGGTGAAGGGAGGAGAAGAGTAGGAAATATCTTGACTTATTAGCCATTAGTGTTCTATAGGCAACCCCAGAATACTCCAGAGCACCCCACAAACAGCATTTCTCTATCTCTAAAGAAATACCTCTATCTCCATTTATAACTAGGCACTTACAGGTGTCCCCTAGCAGCTCTGTCTAGTCACAAGCCAGAGTATATCCATTTACAACCAGAGAAATAGTTCCTCACAGATTATTCTTTAATACAGATCTGAGGCAAGTCACTGAACCCTGTTTGCTTCAGTTTTCTCATCTGTAAAATGAAATGAGATAACAAACCACTCCAGTATCTTTCAAGAAAATCCCAAATGGGATCCCAAAAAGTTGGACATGATTGGAATGATTGAACAACTTTCCCATGGTTGTACACCTAGTCAGTCACCCATGCAGGGTTAGAACTCAGGTTTTCCTGACTCAAAGTCCATAACACTTATAATTGCAGAAGTCTTTAATATCCTTAGAGTTGGATAAATCTAACAGAAGGACAAAAAGAGACATATAAAAAATTAAATAGGTAGCTAGGTAGTGCAGTGAATAGAGGGGCAAACTTAGAGTCAGGAAGATTCATCTTCATGATTTTAAATCCAGTTTCAGTTACTTTCTAGCTCTGTAACCCTGGGAAAGTCATGTAATTCTTTTGGCCTCAGTTTCCTCATCTGTAAAATGAACTGGAGAAGGAAATGGCAAATCACTACAGTATTTCTGCCAAGAAAACTCTGAGTTGAATCAAGAGTCAGATATGAAAACATAACTGAACAAAAAAAGTGAACAGTTTCTTAGAGAAGTTGAATATATTTGAAAGGTATGGCATGTTTTAATATAAGCATTTCTCAACATCATGGCACTTTCAAAAAGATAAGGAAAGAAAGAAAAATGTTAGTATAAAAGAAATATTACACATAACTTTTGGACCCTAACAAATCAAAATAATAATTATTGCAGGAAGCACAAACAAAAGATACAGAACTAAATGGGAACTTAACATTCTGAATAAGTGAGTCCAAGAACAAATCACAGAAATAATTAACTCTTGGAAGAGAATTATAATCATAAGACAATGTTCCAAAGTTTCCAGGATTCAGTTAAAGTTATCCTCAGAGAAAAAAGTTTTATCTCTGAAAACATATTGCCAAAAGGATGGATTAGTGAACTGAGAATAAAATGAAAAGAAATGAGAAAATAACTAACCCCGCAAAATACCAAAGAACAAATCTTGAAACTAGAGTAGAAATAGGTAAAATAGAAAAAATATATATGTGTATATAAATGGTATGCAAAACTAAAAGCCATTTCTCTGAAATTGACAAATCTTTAGCTAATTTATTCAAAAAGAGATCAAATTAGCAAAATAAAAATAAATAAGGGTGAAATAAATATTTTTATTTATTTATTTTTCATGGTCACATGATTCCTGTTCTTTCCCTCCCTTTTTCCCCTTCACCCTCCCAGAGCCAACAAGCAATTCCACTGTGTTATATATATCTATATAAATATATATATATAGATATATATAACATTATATATATATGTGTGTGTGTGTATACATATATTATCCCTTAATGCCAATTTCCATATTATTCATTTTTGTAATAATCTTTTAAAAACCAAAACCTAAGGGTGAAAATAATAATAGAGGAATTTTTCAAAACAGAATTTAAAGAAAGTGAAGAATCATTCATAAAATATAATATATATACCCTTAGACCCAGCAATACCACTGTTGGTCTATTTCCCAAAGTCTGTTTCCTAGGGGAAAAGGAAAGAATCTATATGTTCCAAAAATTTATAGCAATTCTCTTTGCTGTGGCAAGGAACTAGAAATTGAGGGGATATGCATCAATTGGGGAATTGCTGAACAAGTTATGGTACATGATTGTAATGGAATATTGATGCACTATAAGAAATGTTGATCAGGTTAATTTAAAAAAAAAACTTGGAAAAGACCTACATGAAATTATGAAGAATGAAAGGAGAAGAACCAAATATGTACAACTAAATAGTTAATCATTGAAGAATAACTTGTGAATGTCCACTCCAGAGAAAGAACTGATGAATAGAAACACAAAAGATAATTTACATGTAATTACATAATTTACGGGGGTTTTTTTTTGGTTGTTGAGAGATTCCTTCTATGGGGAAAGGAGTAAAAAGGGGTGAGATACCTGAAAATTTTAATGTAATCAACAAAATTAAAAAATTAAAAGAGGGGAAATTTAAAAAGACTATAAAATGCTTATAGTAAAAATATAAAACTAACCAAATAAAACAAGAAATAGAAATCTTAAGCCAAAGTTGAAAAATGAAATTGTCATAAAGGAACTTTCAAATGGTAGGAAAACTGATTAAGATAAAATTCATCTATAAGTTCTTCAAATATTTAAGGAACAATACCAATATTTTAAAATTTATTTTTGTTTATCAAGAAAGGATCCTATCAAACTTTCTTTTTCTCATATATCCTAATGCCTAAGCCAGGGATGGATTAGCCAGAAAGGGAACCATAGACCAATGTGGTTTATTATTATTGTTGCTATTATAATTATTGTTATTCATCAGACAAGAAACATTAATTAAGTACCTAATAGGTGCCAGGCATTTGCTAAGTGTTAGGAATTCTGAAAAGAAAAAAGACAGCCCCTCCATTCAAGCAACTTATAATTTAACGGAAAACACCAGAAAAAAAAAAAGCTAAAAAATGTGTGAGGAGAAAGATCCCTCCCACTGGGCATTACAGATAATTCCAGAGTAGTATAGTCTGATGGGAAATGAAGAGATATCTGGCTTGGGTGGGCTCATTAAATGGAGGTTCTGGAAGGAATTCTCTACCGTCTCCAGTCAGTGGTATTATTAGTAAGGTGTCGGTTCCAGAGCTGAAATGAGCTCATAGAATGAAGAAGTTCCTGGGAAATTGTGGTGAACTCCAAAGGAGCTGGGTGGAAATCGAACATATAGGAATATATATTTCTATGCATTTGTATGTCTATGTATATGTGCGTGTTTGTATCCCATATGGGAAACAAAGTTTGGTTAGGACTTTGTTCCTGTCTTTTAGGTAAAGATCTAGACAAGAGAGCATACATAGCTAAGATACAAATTACATAACTGTATCAGAGCAGTTTGAAACAAAATGCTATGTGATTTCAGAGTAGGACATTAAGGGAAGGCTCTCCAGGGGAGGTGCTATCTGATTGAGCATTGAAATGAGAAATAGGGATTTAACAAGAGAAGAAGGCAAGGGAAGGCATTCTGAACATTAGAAACCATGAACCAAGGTATGGGCAGGGGTAGGATATTGTGCTCTGTAAAAATGGAGATTTGAACCCCAGACTTCAATCCCCAGAAGTCCTTGGTACTTCCCAGAATTCCCTATAATCTCATCTGAGTCCTCACCTGAGTGCGAGAACACAATTTAGTATTTAAAGGACTCTCTGCCTCCCAAGAGCCCTCTTCTTCCATTTCTAAGCACACATGTCTCTCTACCTGGCATGCAAGATGTAAGTGACTATGAATGGGCTATTCAGCGCTAGGCACATGCTTTTCTTATTTTGTATTTCTTTATCCTTAATTTCTAATAATCTTTAATAAACCTCTAAAAATATAATACTTTTAGTAGAGAAACTAATTTAACTGTTACAGCTCTGAGAGGGCAGAGTAGCTCATTTTGGCTGGGACTTGGTGATAGTATTTTCCTTATACCCTTTGAAAGCAGAGACCATCTTGTTTCTCTATGCTGCAAAGTACACTGCACATGGGTTCTTAGTGTATGTGTGAACAAATGAATGAATCTGTATGGTTGCCTGGTTATTATGGGAAAGGGCTGTGTGCTAAAAACAACACTACAATCCTATAAAGGAGCCCCAACCAGGATGATGTTGACCAAAATCCTTCATTTCTTCTTTTAAAGGACTAAACAATGAGGGTGCTTTTTATTTTTATTTTTATTTGTTTTAAACCCTTACCTTCTGTCTTGGAGTCAATACTGTGTATTGTAAGGGCTAGGCAATGAGGGTCAAATGACTTGCCCAGGGTCACACAGCTGGGAAGTGTCTGAAGCCAGATTTGAACCTAGGACCTCCAGCCTCTAAGCCTGGTTCTCAATCCACTGAGCTACCCAGTTGCCCTTGAGGGTGCTTTTTAATGATGGTTTGAGCCAAGAATTTGGGGAGTTCTTCAGGAGAGTCCTACAAGGGGTTCTCAAGCTGGACAAGAAAGATGGATAAAAATCTCCCTTGTGCATAACATATGCTATTCCCTTTATAAAAGCAGCTTTTCTTCCCACCAGTTAGAAAGCCAAAACTTCATTTTGCAGACAGATCTCTGCCACTAGTATTCTTTGATGGATATGCATGGTTCTGAGTGAATTAAACAAATCAGAGAACTCGGGAAATAGGTAGAAAACCCTTCTGAGCTCAAGTCATGACCCAGAAGACCCCCCATTTTGCCTTTGTTTCTGTGATTTCTAGGGGAGTCACAAAGAAGGGAGCTCATGCTTGCAAGAAGGCAGCCTTGCTTGAGATGGAGTTTTCCTGATTACAGCCTGAAGCAACTTTCCTGTCAAACACTTATCCAATCCTTGTCACTAGAAAGCTATGTGCTGGCAAACTTGTGACAGCAGTTCAAGGTTAAGAGAGCCCTGTTGACGACGCCCTGAGGGTGGGACAGAACTGAGGCGCCTCAAATCCCTGAGCTGCTTAATTCACTGGACACACACACACACACACACACACACACACACACACACACACACACACACACACACCCAGCTCAGTGACCTCCCCCTAGGTTGTGGGCAGCGAAACCCATTAACATTTTTAAATATTTGCAGAAATCTTGGGGATGGGGGGAGGTGGGGGGAGAGAGACAGAGAGGCAGAGGGAGAAAGGTATTTCTAGGGGGCTAATACTCAGTGCACTTTGGTGCGTGCCAAAGTTTGCTGGCATGCCTTCGGTTTTGATATGGAACATCTGGGCAACTGCTGCTGCTGTTGCTACAGCATATAGATTGGACTAAATTCAGTGAACAAAAGAGGCTTGTTCAGGAATGTACAAGTAAGGAACGTGCCTCCCCCAAAGGAAGAGAAAACGCTCTTTGAAAAGGAAGCCATTATTAATGCACATCCCGTGTTTAGGGATGGGAAGCGAGATGGGGAGGGAAGAGTGAAGAGATGTGAGTTCTGAGAAGAAAACTGCAGGGATTTCCTACTTCAGAGTGGGTCAGTAATGAATGCCAGAGGACTAGTCCACCTAACTGACTTGCTCCACTTCAGGCCCCATTGATTTTTAGAGCTAGAGGGGACCTTTGACCAGTTAGTCAAGGGCTTTGATCTTACAGATGGAACACTAAAATCCAAAGGGTACTGAGAATCACTTGTTTTCTTGCAGCCTGATCTAGCACAGTAATGGCACATAGAAGGCTCTTGATAAATATTTGTTAACTGCCTAACATAAGGTGCCACATTCTCTAAGAAGTCTTTCTGAAAGTCCTTCCTAAGTGTCCTTCTAAAATTGCCTGATGTTTTTGTCATAAAGGGTCTATATATACTTGTTGACATTTTTAATTTATCTTTTTCCCCCTTTGTATTCTCAGTGCCTAAAACAGTGCCTATCACAAGGTAAATACTTAAAAATGCCGGTAGATTGACTTTCCTGAAGTCTGTTAGTTAGTTTGTGGCCAAGCCAGGACCAGAAATCAGTTTAGATGTCTGCTAGTTTACCATTCTTTCCCTACCTTGCTGCTAGTTCTTATAATTTTTTGGGGAAAATTGTCCTTAAGAAAGGAAATTCCTGGAACAAGAACACTATATTAATGGTTTCAATTTTTTTAGATATGATTTCTAACCTTTAACTCTGCAATTCTACCATTATGTATCTAAAAAAGTCTAACAGAAAAAGAAAATTCATACATATATGGTAATAGCTGTACTTTTGTGGTAGCAAACAACTGGAAACAAAGTGGTTACCCATCAGTTTGATAATGATTGAACAAATCATGATAGAACATTATTGCGTTGTAAAATAATGACTATGAAGGGCTTACAGAATCTGAGGAAGACTTATATAAACTGATGCATACCAGGAGAGAAGAACCAAGAGATTAATTTATAGAATGACTAGAATCATGTAAAGGGAAATAATTTTGAAAAATTTCAGAACTCTGACCCAGAGACTGATTTTGACTTTAGAACAATGATGATGAATTAAAAATGTAATCCCTGCCTCTTTCCAGAGATGCAAGTGAGTAGAGTTGCAGAATGAATTATATGTTTTTAGACTGGGAAAGGAGAGAAGGTAAGAAACATTTATTTAGTGCCCACTAAGTACTTTGCAATTATCTTATTTGATCTTTCCAAAATCCTTGTGAAGTAGATTTTCTTATTGTCCCATTTTACAGTTGAGCAAGCTGAAGCAGAGAGAGTAAACAACATGCCAGGGGCAAACAGCCAGGAAATGCCCAGGGCATTAATTTTATTCAAATATACTGGTAATGAGAAGAAGCCTTTTGCTGAAGTGGAAATGGGGGCAGAGTAGATAAAGCAAAAGAAAAATTATGATCTTTTTCTATCTGTGTCTTTCTATTAGAAAACCATACAATAATTATATTTTCACCAAACCTTTTAGTGCCTATGGATTTTCTAAATAGCAGAAAACCAGGAGTTTCAGTTTCACATTGCCCTCAAGATTTTTATGTTGCCTTTAGGATTATTGCCAAGCATTAAACAAATTAGTCTTTGGATGCCTTATGACCGTGAACTGTTTCTATTTGGGGAAAGTTAATGTCTAAAAGAGCATCTCTTCCTAAAAAGCTTAATCTTACTGAACACATAGGCACCTTCCTTGATTTTTATTTTCTAGAATATTAAGGAGATCACAAGTTTCAGTGACCTCAATGTCAGCTGAAGCAACTTTGTGATCCTAAGACAACTGGGACTTCTTGAACCTTTCAAGGATGCCATGTCTATTCTTAAATACTTGTTATTCCCCCCCATCCCCTTCTTCCTATCATTGAATAAAGATAGCACCTTGTGCATAAATATAAAACTCCATTATTACCTACTATGACTATTGGACCAATACAGCCATTTTCTGATTTCTCTAATAATTCGTCTTTAGTCTTTGATTTTCAGGTCATTTTGAACCACCACAACTTGGAACATTTTTTCACATTTTTGCTTGTGTAGCTGCCCATTTGGAGGTACTTCCCCAACTTCCACTTAAATTGGTGTTCTGGGACTACTACTCTGACTTGAAGTTCTAAGAGTAATCACGAATAGTTTATTGATAATAAGTATGATATAATCAACTTTTTAGCAAAGGTATTTAATAAGGTGAAACAATCTTTTTCAAGGGTTTGGGGCATATTCTATCACAAATACAAAAGCATCAATGGAAGGCATGAATTGAGACCTAGAATCCAATGTAGTAATGAGGCAGGGGCGTAGAAAACATGAATGACCAAAGGGTAAACTTATAACTCCCTGATTATTGAAAGTTCTTTCTTGAGATTATAGATAGTATTCTTTTCTGGCACAAAGGAACATCCTACTTGAAGCTGCTTCCTTCCTTGGTAGCTATCTTTCTGTGCCAGTCCATGTCCATATTTTCCTTTGGATATATTGTCTGCATAGCATGGCCATGGAAGTAAGAAGGAGAGAGATAGAGGGAAAGAAAAGGAGAGAGACAGAAGCGATAGAAAAAAAGAAAGACAACACCCTTCCTCTTCAAGATGTATCCTTCAAACTAGAGCTCTTCCAGCAATATACTGAACTACTATTTGACTAAATTCACAATTGAACTAACTGATTTTTATATATAAGTTCAGACTTTCAAATGTTTTTCTATATGATGATATCTATTATCATCCAATGATCCTTTCAAATTGATTAAGGACTTTTTGACACCTAGTATAACTTTTGATTGATGTATGTCATCAAGAAATTAAGATTATTGTGATTAAATAGGGTGGGAGTGCAATCCTACCATTTCACCTATTTTGAAATAACATTTATGTTAACAAAGAAAACCATTGCTGCATAAATTCCCTGGTTTCTCAGATCCTCCTCTATACACTTCAGTGCTCCTACTTTCAAACCAAAGGTACAGATTTTCCTTATTTTCAAGATTTAACTACACTGAGGGTATCTGGGTTGCTCAAGTGGATTGAGAGCCAGGCCCAGAGATGGAAGGTCTTGGGTTCAAATTTGACATCAAACACTTCCTAGCTGTGTGACCCTGAGCAAGTCACTTGACCCCCATTGCCTAGCCCTTACCACTTTTCTGCCTTGGAGCCAATCCAAGACAGAAGGTAAGGATTGAAAAAAAATTAACAACACTGACATCACTATTTTAATCTTTTTGAACCTCCAACTAAAAACATTAGGGAAACTAACTAAACACCAACTAAAAAATTAGGGAAAAGGACAAATAATGTATGTTTTTAATATTAATTTAAGTCAAGTTTTGCTTCCTCCCCAACCTACCCATCTATCAGTGCAATTTCATATCTCTCCCACACATTTCTCCCCTATCACTATCTCTATCACCTACTCTTTTAAGGATTTGAAAAACCCCATTCTCAGAAATCTAGTTTCTTCAATAAACACTAGGGTATGGGGAAGGCCATTCTATATCCCAAATTATGGTATTCAGTTCTTCCCTGTGTCCTATCCTTCAGTGGACCATCTATCTTTAAGTTAATCTTGGCTCACCTCTCAGCCAAATCCTTTCAATTGTCCTTGCAAGCTAGATACTCCCAGAGATCAAGTGATACCTTCTCCTTGAGTGGGAGACTGTCCTATGAATCATTATCCTTGTTCAGAAATATTCTTTTTAAGTTCCCATGATCCCTGAATTGAATACAGTGCAGGACCCCCAAAGAACCTCTCTACCCTCTGATCATTCTTCTGAAGAAAGGAGAAAAACTCTATCCCCTCCTAATTTACCACCTTTCTTAGGTTGTTGGTTAAGAATCACAAGATAAACTGCTATTCGTCAGTACTCAAGGGGAAGGAAGAAATGGGTTTTTGTTTTTCCCTTGCTAGGTCTTAGATGCTTCAGAAAAATAACAGAAGAAACTTTAGAAAGTGAATATGGAACAGAGGGTAAAAAAAGGGAAAGAAACCCTATTAAGAATACATGGAGGTTTAACAAACTAAGAACACCAAGTTGGAAGACTTGGATGCAACAATATAAAAACATCTTCTAAAGAAACATGCTAGGAAGTCATTCAGGAAAATTTCAAATGGATAAAATCTCTCTGCTAATCAGAGAGAATACTAAAATTTAACTCAGCATGACCAAAATGAAGAACTGCAATGTCAAACAACAAATAGCAAAAATAAAACCCTTCATATATCAAGGACTTCAACCAGAATGATACTGGATTACTCCTTGATTATGAAAAACAAAGAAAATGCATTTGTACCAAGTAAATCATATATGTTTTAAAACTGTGCATAATCAAGAGGAGAAAAAAATAGACTTTCACCAAAAGGCCAAAAGGAAAGAATCCAAATCTTCCTTAAAAAAAAAAAAACAACAGAGAAAACAAGTATTGAACATGTAATTACATCAATTAAAAGAAGCAAAAGACAGGTAAATAGGAAAGTCAATGATGAATCAACTTTCTTATAATTAGGATTAAGAGAAATATAATTTTTCATTGTTTTAAAAAAATTAAAAGTTTCACATAATAAGATCAATTATGAGAAAATTGCCAGACAAAATAATCTCAGCAGTAAAGTACCTAAGGGAAAGCATTAATTTTTGCTATTTGTTGTTTAACATTGCAGTTCTTCATTTTGGTCATGCTATCTCTTGCTGAGTTAAATTTTAGTATTCTCTCTGATTATTGTATAGATTTTATCCATTTGAAATTTTCTTGAATGACTTCCTATCATGTTTTTTAGAAGATGTTTTTATATTATCTTGTTACATCCCAAGTCTTCCAACTTGTTATTCTTAGTTTGTTAAACCTTGATGTATTCTTCAAAAATGGTTTTTCTTTAGCTATTTTTTCTTTTGCATTTGCATCTTTGTTCCAAACCTGTCAGCCATTCCTTTTTTTCAAAACCCTTACCTTCTATCTTAATATCAATTCTGTGTATTGGTTCCAAGGCAGAAAAGAGGTAAGGACTAGGCAATGGGGGTAAAGTGATTTGCCCAGGATCACATAGCTAAATAATTTCTGAGACCAGATTTGAACCCATGAGCTCCCAACCTGGCTTTCAATCCACTGAACCATCTAGCTGCCCCCTCATTCATTCTTTTTAATAGAGTTTTTAAAATATTTCTTTCATCATTTTTTCTAAATTCCTTGCTTTTATTTCTCTTAATTTTCCCCTTTGAGAACTCTAATGCAATCCTAGTCTTCCTAGTCTTTACTTCTTTCTTGATTCATTTTGAACTTTCAACTGTTATATTGCCATTTCTTGAATCTAGAATGATTTGCTGAAAAATATCCCCTTTCTTTAGGGATTTGCAAGACTATTTTTGCTCTGTTAGTACTTATGCTACCCACCATTTCCTTTTTTTAAAAATAATAGTTTGCTCATTATTATTCCTTTCTCTGACTGTTGGTTTTTCTCATATCTTTTTGTTATCAACCTTATTTTTATGACATGCCTTTTTCCATCTTTTTTGGAAAATAAGATTTAAACAGGTCTAACACTTATGGTCAAATCTCTTCTTCCCTAACTGTCTTCTTTTGACTGGATGTGGTTGAATCCATCCTAGTACTGTTGTTTGGACCCCTTTTCATTTTCTAGTCTATTCCTTTTGGTGCTAGCTAGAGATGGAAGTATTTTGATCTTTCACAAACTTCCCCACTATTGGGTAAAAGGCTCCAGCCAAAATTCTCCAAATGACACAGACTGAACTTTAGATGATGCCTTGCTACATGGAGCTCCAGGAATGAGGCCAGAGTGGGTGGTGTTCAGGGAATATTAGTCCCTGCTTATGGGGATGAGACTGAAATGGTGGCCAGGGCAGTGGGAGGGAATACTGGGTGGAGACAGTTATGTGGAACTCAGAGGGCTAAGCTGTTGTTAACTTTGTCTTCTATTACTTTTCATAACCTCGAGACTTTTCTTTTGTCTTTTTGTGGTTGTTATATTCATGACATTCATATTTGATGTGTGCATGTGTGTGACTGGAGAGGGAGTTTAAAGTGAGTCATTCAAACTTTGTCGCTTCACTGGAAGCCAATCCTGTTTGTCCATTTGATATAATTTTAACATCAAGTCACAAGCATTTATTAAGAATCTGTTATTTACTAGACATAGTTAAACATTCAAGACACAAAGGCAAAAAATAGTCTCTGCTTTCACAGAGCTTGTGATCTAAAGGAGAGAGGACATATAAATAACTATTGACAAACAAGATATACATATATATATATATATATATATATATATATATAGGATAGTAATTTCAAAGGGAAGACACTATAAGGACAGGGAAAGACTCTTTGTAGAAAGTAGAACTTCAGCTTAGACTTGAATGAAGCCAGAGAAACCTGGTGGGAGAGATGAACATCTTCATGGAGGACAACCTTTTAAGCATCTTTTCATTTTCTCAAACCAAATACTTTTTTAAGGTAGAGAGGACATGCAAATAACTATTAACAAACAAGATATATATATATATATATATATATATATATATATATATATATATATATATATATATATGATAGTGAATTCTTTGCATTCTCCAGTCATTTGTATGGCTATAAAAATAGTAAAATAACAACAGTGTTTGCTTTCAAAACCTTTTCCTATTCTCCCTTCATTAAGGTACTCACTATTTATTTATAGATTACTTATAAAGACATTTTAGAGATGGTGGGGAGCATATAGGTTGTTTTCAATATATCCTTAATAACATCTGTAATTATTTTTGAGCATTTGGCAACAAACCTCCTTTTTCTGTTATCTTGAGATTAAACCCTTCAACACTCTCAAAATTCTGCCATCTCCAGTCCAAACTTTTATGATTTGGTCTCTCCCAGCTGTTCTTCATATCTTTGTGTTTCTTAATGCTGTCTACATCCTTAGGAAGCATATTGGGAATTGTGAAAGTCCAAATGTAGTGTCTCTACTGTCTTTGATGAAGAAAATAAGTTGTTATGGTAATCTTGATAGAGATTTTTGCTTCTTTCACCCATTTGTTTTCCTAGTTTCATTGTTCAGTGGTTTTTGTTTTTTTTTTCTTTTATATCTGGCTTCACTAGCTCTCTTGACAAGGCCTCAGCAAATTTATTTTTCATTTATACTATCATAGTTTTATGAGAAAAAATGATTCTGGTTATAATCTTTTATCATTCTCTGTGCAAGATTTTATAAATCTCTAAGGGATAATCAGAATACTTTGGTCACATATCTCTTTCTGCAACCTGAAGGGTTTTAAAAGAAAAAAATATCAAATGTCTGCTGCTGCCGCCACCCTTTTAATCACTATCTTTTGAAAAGCACCGATATATATTTAGATTGATTTCCCCTTTTCAGGGAAATTATAGCCAACAATTTCAGTTCTAATAATATAATTAAAAAATAAAAGGCATTTATAAATTGTATTTTTTTAATTTAAATTTTAAATTTTAGACTAAATCTTTTTTTACATCATGAACCCCTTTGAAAGACTGTTGAAATCTATGGACCTCTTAACAAAAAAATATTTTAAGAATATGAAATAAGATGTATAGAATTACAAAGATAATTAATTATACTGAAATATAGTTATCAATATATCTAAAATATATATAAGTGCACAGACCATAGGGGAAGAATCCATATTGCCCTTAACTACCATTGACACAACTGTGTACGTTACTTCAGATCATATGTAGGCTTTTTTGTTTCTTTTGGAACAATTGATTTATATTAGTTTGACTTGTGTATAAATGGTTGATAGTCTGATGTCTGTTCTATCCTTTATGTGCTCCTTTTTTTCTCTTCTAGAATCAGGGGTGTATTTAAATAGGTCAGGATGGAGTTGGCTTAATAGCATGGTTTTAGCTCATTTTTATTCTTCCAACTTGATGTTGATTTTGATCTTGGTTATATTTATTTGGTGTTCTGAGTAAACATAGATAACTAATTTGGTATTTCTTCCTACATCACTAGCTAATGTAGCATGCATTGATTTTGGGCCCACTTTTCTTAACCTGAACTAGTGATGGTAGATTAGGTCCCCAGAATTCAACTGCTTACAACTTCCTCCAGATTTCTAAAGTTCACCCTGAAGGGGTAAGGATCTGTAACTATTGCATTTGAGCCCCCATCTAGTGTTTTTTCCCAATATTATTTGGCCAGTTAATAGTTTCCCAAGGCTAATTGAACATTTATTATCTTTTCTGTCACCAGTTTTTAGTTGATTTTTCCTCAATAGCAATTAATATCAGCTAACTTTTACATAGAGATATTAAAAATAGTAAAAACCAAAGTACAAAATCTTACCCCTATCTCAGACCAAAGCACACTCTTCCATATACCTTGGCCAGTAGGAAGAATGTACTCAAAACTAAAGTAATAATTTGCCCCATTAAGTTCACTTCTGGATGTGACATAGCTGATAAGCAAGGGTCTCCCTTTCTTGTAGGACACAGCTACTGGGCTGATTCACTGCTGGACTCGATCATGCAGTTTGCTACTTTAGACTACACTTATTCCTTCCCTGGTTTGGCTACTCTGACTGGTAGTAGACTTCGCTATGTATTTCAGTTGGTGGACCTCACATGATTCTTCCAGTCTTTTGAAATCACAGGGTTACACATCTAGGAAGTGTATAAGGCCATATTGGAACCCAGGACCCCCCATCTCCAAGCTTGATTCTTTACACACCGAGCCACCTAACTGCCCACCTATTCCCTTATTAAATGTGTAATTTCTTGACAGGATATATTTAATTTTATTTTTGTGATCATTGGTGCTTACTATGTCTAGTGCCTCCCAAACACTCTTCATGAATAAAGTATTTGTGATAATATAGGCATAAAGCTAATTGGTAGTCTATAAGCCTTTGACATTTTAAAAATTAATATTATTCTTGAGCCATATTTCCCAAAATGCTTTCCTATGCTTTCCTGTGCCCATATTTGCAGATAGAAATTGGACTCTTTTCAAGCAACATCACCAGTGTATTATTTGCCAACCCAGAGAATCCTGTTATAGAGGAGTATCCTTACTATATTACAGTAAGGCTGTCCTCAGATGATTCCATATATCCTTGGCAGAGATAAAAGAATAACTGTCAGGTCAGCCTAGCCCCCTGCGCCTAAAAAAAGCCATTGCTGATCACTTGGTCAACTGACAGATTAAACTGTTTGCTTTCTTTGCCTCACTCATACTTGCTGGCCATGTCCCCCTAGAGCAATAAGGAAGTATAAAATCAGTGTTGAGGGTAACTAGCCTCCTGTTCCTAAAACATCATAAAAAATTATGCCCAGACTACAGGAAGGAAACCAGCAATATCTGCTGAGTTTCCAGCCCAGCCCTCTTAACTAGGAATATTTTTTAAATATATGTATTGAGATTTTTGTATTTTTGCATCAGTAATTTCCAAACAGTTTTCCTTCACACACGTAAAATACCCTCCCTTCTAACAAAGAAAAACTGACCTTATAAGCAATTATGTCTGATGGCATCTGTACCATTGCATGCCTGTGGTCTCCCACCTCTACTGAGAGGAGGGATGTATGTTTTACCACATTCTCCAAAACGGATTATTCATTAAAAATTCATCTGCCAATTGGTGTTATTTTCATTGTGTGTGTGTGCATGTGCGTGTGTGTGCGTGCATGTGTGTGTGTGTGTGTGTGTGTGTGTGGTTCTCTTGGTTCAGCATGCTTCAATCTACATCACTTCATATAAGTCTTAGAATATTTTGTCTGAATTCCTCTCTTCTTAGTATACAATAATATCCCATTATATTCATACACCATAATTTGCTCAGCTATTCTATATTCACATTTTCCAGATTATTTGTTTTTCCCTTCTTTTAGTGCTGCTGCATATTTTAAAAATCTTTCTGGAATCTATCTGTTTTAGGTCTCCCAATTAATGATGCTATGCCAAGTAGTGAGATCATTGGGTCAAAAGTATTAACAGTGTAGAGACTTTTCTTGCATTGTTCAAAGAATTGGGCTTTTTTCTTTGTAGGAGGAGGGGGTGAGTAATCTTAGTGAAACATTGAGCTCTCTTGGGAGCACAGATGCCCAAAGCAGATGCCACCAGCTCCTACTGAATTTCAGTATTCTCAGGAGCATCCCTTTCTGAGTCCACTTTTGACAAATTACCAGGTATATACAAGGTTCACAATAATATAAAATGAAAAAAAATTATATTTAATTCCTAATAAATTCCATCATTTTAGTCTTAGTCCATCATTCTATTCCATGAATCAACTACTGATCTCAGTCTTGTGATCCATCATATTAACTATTCTGCCTCCAACAAATTATTTATTTTATAGTAACCATTATCTTTTGTCTTAGAATCAATACTGTATATTCATTCCAAGACAGAAGAGCAGTAAGGGCTAGGCAATGGGGGCTGGGTGATATGGAGACAAATGATGGTGTCATAAAGAAATTAGAATGTATATCTAGGGATTATGAAGTCCTGGGCAGAAACTATAGTTAGAGTAATTTTATAATAATTAATAATTAATATTAACTGATTAAAAGAGCTTTAAAAGAAATAGAAGTGAATAGAAATTTTTGAGAATAATATTCTGAGCAAGGGAGTGTTGTAATTTGTCCTGGCCAGACTGTATCTTCAAAACTGCATTCCATTCTGGGATTCATATTTTAGAAAAGACGCTGACATTATGTAATTAATTCATTTTGAGTAGGTTGACTACATGATGTCTTGAATAAAATTTTGTGCTTTAATTGGAGTATCTCCCCTATTAATGAAAATCAGAGCCTAACTGTCATTGGTTTTGAATTCAGAATGCCTAGGTTGAAATAGGAATTCTGTTCTGTATATAGTACTATGGCCTTAGCCAAATCACTAAAACCCTTATGGGCCTCATTTTCCTTACCTGTGAAACTGAGAGGATAGTCTAAATGATCTCTGAGGTCAGTTCCTGCTCAAATTCTATGAAACTTAATATAGATGCCTTGAGAATTACTGTGGCTGAAAAAAATCATCACTTTGAGGCCAACCTGCTGATGATCCTCTCCTTAAGGATTACCTGTCAAAATGATTCATCCAATTTTTGCAATTCTGTAGCTAGCTCTGATACAAATATCAGACTGCTTTAAGAATTTTCTGCTTGAAAAAGCATTTGGGAACCTCATGAAATAGACACCAATCTCTGACTGGATTTTTAAACAAAATGCATTGTCCCACAGGTTGGCCAACTTCGGCACATTTTCCCAGGTGGTATAAGTTAAGTATTCACAGTAGACAGCTATACTATTAAATCTTATCTTTGCTGTACTTAGGCTGTCCTTTACAGGAATCTCATTTTAGACCAAGCCTAGTGCTGTGGCTAGTTAGCAAATCTCTCAGGACTCACCAAGCTTCATCCTTTGATAGGTAGAACCAAGTCAAAAGGTTCTTAGGAGATAATCTTAACTAGTATTCGCTCAGGAATAAGTCTAAAAAGGTTGTCACTTAATTTAAGAAATATGTACAGTAAGTAGCTTCTCTCTAATTTCATGCTCAAATCAGAGCTAAGATCCTATTAGATATGACAGTGAATTTGACAGTGATATATGGGTCTAATTTTCTTTATAAAAACAGTTGTAAAATGTGTTGCATATTTGTGTGCTCGAAGTTTAATCTGTTCTATCTAAGGCATTGGAACTCCTTAGGAAGAACACATTCCAAGTTTTGTTTTGTTTTTTCCATTTTGTTTTATTCTGAAAGTTTTTTCAATGCTCAGTGATGAAAAGTTTCAATAACCAATTAATCTTGGTTGAATAAGATAGGATGATAACGATAGTGATACATCGTGATATTTATGATTAAATTATTCCCAGGGCAACAAATAACTTGCTAGTGTATTCTTGCAGCTAGTACAGTAAAAATGAAAACAATCCATTATGACAATTCAGTTCATTGTAAATTTAGACAAGTCTGTTGGTCTCCAACTGGTCATGGGAATACATTACTCTCTGAGTCAACTCTTCTGACAACTGGGTCTGATGATCAGTCCCATAATTGATTTTAACTAATTCAGTTAGTTAAAACCATCCTATCCTACTACCCACCTTCAGAACTATCCTTTTGCCTCCTCATTTCCTAGAATCACTGTAATTGGAAGGAAGCACAGAAGCCTTCCAGTTTAATCTGCAAGTGAACTCAAATCACTTGTTTAACACAGTTAACAATTGGATATCCAGCCTATGTTCAAAGACCTCAAGTCACTCCTGGGGCAGCCTATTTCACTTTTGGATAGTTCAAATTGTCAGGAAGGTTTTTTCTTCTATTAATTTTAAGTCTTCTTCCCTGAAACATCTGTCGTTCCTATTTCTGCTCTTTGGATACTAAGCTTCACACATCTCATCCTCCTTTTTTGAGCTTACTTCAAGTCAATAAATATTAAGTGCCTATCATGTGCCACACACTCTGCTAAGATACCTACTGTGTTTCCTTTGTGCTCCTGATCAAACATTCCCAGTCTCTTTAATGGATCCAGTGATATAAGTGTCCCAAGGCACCTTGCCAGGGGCTGGGAATATAAGACAAAATAAAAAGAATAACTGTTCTCTGCCTCCAAGGAGCTTATATCCTACTGGGAGAATACAACTTGAAATAAAAAATATATAAACACAGTATGTTGAGTTAGTGAGCACTAATGAGCAGGGTCAAAATAGGCTTCCTAAAGAAGGAGATACATAAACTGAACTTTGAAAGAAGAAAGGGATTCTTAGAAGCAGAGGTCAGGGGAGCCAATTGTATTAGAGAGAGTGATATTTCTAATACACAATCCAGGCACTGGAGATAGCCAAAACAAAGACAGAGAGGTGAAAGATGAATTGATGAGTTCAGTTCCAACGTGTCATTGTTGTCCAATCACTTCAGTCATAGCAGACTCTTAGCAATCCCATTTTTTTTTTTTGCAATGATACTGAAGTGGTTTTGACATCTCCTCCAATTCATTTATGGGTGAGGAAACTGAGGCAAACAGGATTAAGTGACATGCCCAGGGTCACACAGCTAGAAAGTGTCTAAGGCCAGATTTGAACTCACCTTCCCCACTTTAGGCCCAGGGCTCTATCCATTGGGCCGCCTCGCTGTCTCTTGGTTCCTACATGCTGTTTCCTAATTGTCATATGGCATAATCTCAAGCCCCTTCCCTATCATAGTCACCTTTCTCTGGATTTTTAAAAAGTTACTCAGGTTATTCTTCAAATGTGGTATTTAGACCTAAACACAATGTTCCACCTATGGCTTAGCTAGGCAACTAGAATGGGTCTATCTTTTTCCTAGTTTCAGATATTAAGCCTTAATGAAGGCTAAGATTGCATTGTGTTTGCTTGTTTTAGGCCATCATATTACATTGTTGAAAGTCATGGTATTTCCAGTCCACTAAAAAGGAACTTAAAAAAAATTTTTTTGTTTTATTTAATTAGATGATTTAGAATATTTTTCCATAGTTACAAGATTCATGTTCTTTCCCTCCCCTCCCCCCACCCCCTTCTCATATCTGACGAACAATTCTACTGGGTTTAATATGTGTCATTGATCAAGACCCATTTCCATATTATTAATATTTTCACTAGGGTGATCTTTTAGAGTTTACTCTCCCAGTCATGGCCTCATCAACCAATGTGATCAAGCAGTTGTTTTTCTTCTGTGTTTCTTTTCCCACAGTTCTTCCTTTGAATGTGGATAGTGTTCTTTCTTATATGTCCCTCTGAATTGTTCTGGATCATTACATTGCTACTAGTAGCGAAGTCCATTATGTACGATTGTACCACAGTGTATCAGTCTCTGTGTACAATGTTCTCCTGGCTCTGCTCCTTTCACTCTGCATCACTTCCTGGAGGTCTTTCCAGTTTACATGGAATTCTTCCAGTTTATTATTCCTTTAAGCACAGTAGTATTCCATCACCAACATATACCACAATTTCTTCAGCCATTCCCCAATCGAAAAGCACCCCCTCATTTTCCAGTTAAAAAGGAACTTTTTAAAAGATAACCTATTATTTTGCTATGTTTCTATTATCATGAAGTTTATTTTTTGAGCCCAAGCTAACGGCTTTATATTTACCTCTATTGAACCTTATCTTACTATATTCAACTAATCACTGTCCCTTATCCTTGGTCTTTTCCTAACAAAGTGCATCGGTTGTCAATATATCAGTACAATGACAAAAATGATTCAGGGAGTATTAGAATCATCTTTGGATATCTTCCATGGTTTCATAGACCTTAGCCATGATTCCTGAATCCCTTTAGTGCATCAGAACCTTCTCTGTCAAACTTCTTTAGCTGTGCCATTTGTAAAGTCATGCTCTGCTATTTGAGACAGCTGGGTAAGGCTTTGCCTTGAGAATTTCTCTTAATCATCTTCCTTGACCTTATTAAAACTAGCTCATTGTGAAACTGTGCAGTGTTTTGGATTTGAAGCATATCGGGTTTATAGCTGAGGAAATCAGTTTTGCTTTTGGGCCATGGCTATTTCCGCAGAAATAATTCGGTTGTTAGCCTCTTTACTTTCATGACCCTCCACCATCCTTTGCTTTGCTTTCAAGGCATTAAAATGACTTCTAAGCCCATCATCACAGTCAGGATCTTTGGGTTGTGAAAAGACATGCTACAGATAGCATGACTATAAAATTCTTCTCCCAGAATTATGGGATGCACTATTAGAACTGAATGGTGTCTGTAACCCAGGACTAAAGGCTAATTAGGTGCCAGGGGTAACTGGTAAGCAATTACAGTGATTTCTTTAGAAGCTTTTTGCACTAATAATCCTACTGAATAGCTTGAGGGAAATGTCATGTGCAATGTGTAAGCCACTCTTAAAGCATCTTGACTGCCACGCTTTGGGGGTTTGAATGCAATTTGATATATATTTAGCTTTGCTGCAGCCCTTTCTACTCAATAAGCAAAGGGTTTTCATTTTTAATCAGGTATAATTGATTAGAAAGAGTGCTGGATCTAGTCAAAAGTCCCAATCTTGATTATTACTATTCAAATAATCAGAGCAAGCTGCTTAACATCACTGGGCCTCAGTTTCTTCATTGATAAAATAAGGAGGATGGACTAGATAACTTCTAAGGTCTTTTCTGTCTCAAAATATACTCTAATTGCAATAAATCTCCCACTAGTTTCCCTAAATAAGTGAGCCATTGGCCTTTGGTGGGCAGTGTGGTTTAATAAAAAGAACATTAATCTGGGATTTGGGACACCTGGGTTTGAATTGTGGTTCCATTACTTATTAGTATATATATATATATATATATATATATCCATCCTCTGCAACCCAACATTTGTGTTTTTGAGAGGTTTGTGTGTAGGTTTCAAAATTTAGGGGTTCTTTTAATGTCTGGCACATGGTAGGTATTTAATAAATGCTTGCTGATTGTTTGATATGTTTGGGAGTTTACAAAGCACTTCCCTCACAATCTGTGGTAGAGAATATAGAATGTTCTCATTTTACATGCAAAAAAAACCAGAGGCTTAGAATTCAATGACAATTCTATCTATATTACTAAATATTACAATCAATATTGCACTTGGGTCTCCTTACTTTGAGATCAATATACCTTCTTTTTTGTGATTTGAAAATTTTTATTTAATTAATTTATTCAGAATATTTTCCATGGTTACATAAATCATGTTCTTTCACTCCCCTCCTCCCACTCCCTCTCAGAGCCAAAGAGCAATTCCACTGGGTTTTACATGTGTCATTGATCAAAACCTATTTCATATTATTAATATTTGCATTAGGATGATGTTTTTGAGGGGTTGTTTAGTTATAACCGAGGGATTCAGTCTTTCAGACTAGAGAGAGAGAGGAGAAGAGTGGAGATCCCCCCTTCTCAAAGCAGGGTTCAGGGGAGACAGATGATGTTTAAGGTTAGCTCAGAGAGAGGAGAGGGGATTTGAAGATTTTCCCCCTTCTGACTTCCCTCCTTAGCTGTGGCTGCTCTTCCAGATTTGCTCTTGTCCCTCTTGTCCCCCTGCCTCCACTAATCAAGACCAAAGGGTTTCCCCTTGATCTGTTCACTTCATTCACAGCTTAGGGGAAAAGATAACTATTTAATATAAACTTAACTCAATCAGGATAATACAAAGAATAAATGGCAGGGAAAGAATGGGAGAAGAAAGTGGGGAAAAAGGGGTCCCTGTCTCTATCTAAAACCCATTTCCCTCCCTCCTGAAGTTTATGGGGAACTCAGGCCTTGGCAGCCTGAGCCCCATGAGATAAAGTCAGGTTGACTCACCCTGGGTTTGGCCCCCTGGCCACAGTTCAGACTTGGAGCAACAGGAGCTGAAGTAAAGTTGGACAGAGATTTAAAATGTCTATCTCAGGCTTCCTCTTTAATATTCTTTTCAATTGGGAAATATTGGGGGAGTGGAAGGATTTCCAGTCACAAGCAGGAAAAAATGGGTAACCCTCAGAAGAAAGTCTTTATTCAACCTTCTCTCTTTGGCTTCTCCCGACTGACAGTGACCAACTCCTCTCCCAGACAGAATCTTCTCCCCCTCCAGATTCCCAACTCCTGCTCCAGATTCCCAACTCACCCCCCCCCCCGTAGAGGTAATCAGTTCCACACACTCTTCAGCCTGGCACTTTTCTTATGTGCCAGCCTCTGTCCCAGTGATAACTTAGAGTCTACATCCCCAATTATATCCCCATCGACCCATGTGATCAAGCAGTTGTTTTTCTTCTGTGTTTCTGCTTCCGCAGTTCTTTCTCATAAGTCCTTCAGAATTGTCCTGGATTATTACAGACCAATATACTTTCCACTACATCCAGGGCTCTAATGAAGACTTAGGAGAAAATGCTGATATCATAGCAACCATGAATTTAGTATGTCTTGGTTCTAAGGTGTAGGATATACTGGAACTGTAAGTAATCATTTCATGATTCAATTCTTAGACTTCTCCTTTTGGAATGATCAGGATCTGATCTTTACCTTTGTTGGTGGCAGTGAGTCATTTTAGTTGTGTCTGACTATATATGACCCCATTTGGAGTTTTCTTGGAAACAATATTGGAATTATTTGCCACTTACATAGCAGGTGAGCCCACCAGATGGAATGAGTCCAAATCTCCAGTTCTCCCATTGGTTTTATGACACCAAACACTTTGAGTTTATTTTGTTTTCCACTGGCTTAAGGAATGTTCTGGTCTCCTTTCAAAGGTTGGCATAACCTGTTGAGTAGGATAGAATTCTTTTCTATGACCTGTATAGATGATTTTCCCATACTTAGACTAGACATGAATGGACTCCTACCCATTTCACAAATACATAGTATTGTTTATATTGTAAAATATAGGTTTGACCACAAAGCCAAATAAGTAACTTGCATTTGTTCACTTTCTACCATTTCAGCTTTGTTTCAGAGGGATATATTTTTGCATTTGGGGGTGGAGGACACCTTTGAAATTTAAGTAATTTTAGAAGCCTATTTATTTCACCAGCTTAGGATCCTACGAACACTCCCCCAAGATATCACCAAAAAAAAAAAGTCCTGACGCATAAGCCTATACCAAAATATAAAATTCATGATAGATAAAGAAATCATCATAATTGCATGCTAGTGTTTTTTTTTTAATGGAACCAAAAACTCCACTTGTGGGAGACGAGGGTGGCATGCAAATAATGTTATAAGAAGGTGAGGTGGGGCAGAATGAAACAGCCTACATTTGAACATTAAGATGTTTCCTAGGGAATAAGAGAATGTCTGTTGTAAGAGTGCTTAGCAATAATGCAGCCATTGAGTAAATTATGCTTTTGTATTTGGAGCCAGCAATTCACTTTGTTCATTGTCTGGAATTGATGCTGTGTGTGTGGTGAAATGCTTAACTCCACCTCTAAACTGTGTTAGTCATAGAATCGACAGTTATTCAAAATGGAAATATCATCTAAGCAAAGAATGCCATAGCCAATATCCTATCAAGGAAAAGTAAACACTAATAATTATAGACAACTTCATGATGCTACCCACTCGGCAAATTATATGTATACTTAGAGGAAAGTCCTTGTGAGAGAACAAAGAATAGAGTGGATCAGGTACTTTTGGTTTGTTTTTGATGTGAGGGTAGAGATAATATATTTAATGTACTAGAGATTGGTGGTTATGAGGGAATGTGAAGGGGATGATATAGTTATCCAGACTGTCCATCTCCTAGTTTTACATCTTTGGATATTAAAGGTGAGGATGACCATAGGGAGCATTAGCTTATTGAGAGTAGTCATTAATGGTTTAATGTCACCTTGGAAGGGTATGTCTTTTAACACAGTTCCTGGTACATAGTAGGTATTATAAAATATTTATTTCCTTATTTCCTAGAACACTATTAGAGGGACCTATGCCGGACTCTGTGCTGTTTTGATATTTTTTTTTATCAATGACTTATTTTTCATGCTTATCAAATTTTTAGGGGACACAAACCTGAGACAGATAGCTAACATATTGGATGATAATCAAGATCCCCTGAAAAATTTGCTGGACTAGAACATTAAGCCAGTTCTAGTGATATTATATTTACACCCCTTACATTTTAAGCTTCATATATATGAGGCTATTTTTTTAAACTTGAGAACAAAATGTGGGAATGTGACTAGATGTTTATGTATCTGAAAAAGTCTAGGTATTTTAGCAGACTAAATATATATTTGTATGGTTCTATATGAGGCTGGTAGTTATGAAGATCATTGATAGCTTACTTTTGAGATAAGCAATAGCAAATGAAGAAACTATACTTTTGTGATGCAAGGTTTGGCAATAAAGGAGTACCTCATCCTAGAAATCATTTTGGTTACTCCCCTTCTCCTGCACTCCCATTTCAAATGGTTGGAGGGATTGGATCATTGACTTAGAAATATTTTGGGTATTTCTTTGAACATATGGTTAGGTCCTGCTGTGCCCACTAACAACAAGATTTAAGGAAAGATAGGCAAGGCTCTGTATGCTAAGTAGTCTTTCTAGGACCAGAAACTACACTGCTACAATACTATGAAGACTTTGGCGCCAACAAAGTGGAGGCATTTTTCTGACACCTTCCCCAACTTTCCCATTGACCCTGAGAACATGCCAGAGATTTATTTCTATTTGAGTTTGATTCCACTGCTCTACCACATACCCCAAAATTAACATCTAGCCTCTCTTTGAACATTGCCTTTGGGCAGGGGAGAAAGAATAGTAGCTTCAAAAGAGCTGAGGCTTAGAGAAGTCAGAGCAGAAGGGTTATCTGGGGTACAATGGAAATATTAGCAAGAAACACTGAGAATCTAGGTGGTATTATGTACAAATTTGTGGGAGGTAAAATAAGCTTCTTTTAAAAAAACTTCTCAATGTTGGCTATGTGTGTGGTATAAAAACTCGGCAAAGCAGAGAAAGAAGATGATGACATAGCAAAGAGTCAACATCTTCCCAGTCATGTATGAGAAGACAGAAAAGGAAGGAAGAGGGAAAGAACAGATAGAAATCCCTACATAAGACCTGGCAGATAATAGCTGAGGTCAGCTAGTGTGTACATCAGGCCATTGACCGAATTAGCAGACTCCTATCTTCTAGTTACAAGTGAGAGCACCATATAACAAAAAGCCAATAGGATGACACTGTTAAAATGTTAGATGAGCAAAGGTCTCTTTGTTTTTATGCCTCTATGGATGTCTATATTTGGCAGATGTCTGTACCAAAGTTATCTCTCAGTTTTAGCTGCTAAGTAAACATATACTCTTTGTGACCGACATTTGATTCAATATAGTAAAATACAGCTTTACAGGTACTCCATAAAATTCCCCTTGTATATGTTAAAATCATGTATTTCTATGACAAACTGTACAATGCAGGATTCACTATGCCTCTTAATGGTGTGATGATGATGACAATGATGATGATGATGATGATGACGACGACGATGATATGATCTGCTGCAGAAAATCACCCAACAAAATCTGTTCCCCACTTATATTGTCATCAGAGATTGCCAATTGTTTACTAAAAGAGAGGGAACCCACAAATTCCAGCTTTTGAGCCTGTTGCAACCCAAATCTTTTACAGGCTAAAACTCTTGGGACCTTTAGATATTGGACAAAACACAACTTCAAAGCTCAACTTTCCAAATAATTAATACTCTTTAGGTGTTCTAAACTACATTGAAATACTACTAATTGATAAACTATGAGTCCCCTGAAGACCTCAAACTAATATCGAATGCCTAATATTCGATCTTAGTTGATTCTTCTTTTATTAATACCTTTAAAAATATAAATTGTTGGTAGTATTCCTGAATATAAAAAGGTTGTGCCAATCCATTGTTTGGGCAGTAGTTTCCTAGGTTTCCCATTGTGAACTCAAGAGGGGAAAGTTACCCTACAAGCATAGAGATAAATGTTAAGCAAGTCTTCTTCTTCAACTTCTGTGTGTATTGTGGAAAATGTGCATGGAATATTTATTGAAATTAAAAAGTTTATTCCTGACAATACCACCAGTTATGATGCCAATGAATTTTTCAGTAACAAAACAGGAAAGATGACACATAGCGCAAAATATTTATAGATTTGAAAATCATTATGAGCGTATCCCCAACATATAAATCTTACAAACTTAAGCATATCATATCATTTTAGGGCAAATAACACACGATTTGCTCTTGTGGGAATTTAGTAAATGTTTACTGTAATGAATTATCATTTTTGTGAGGTGATTTGTGAGGTGAGAAGAAGAATACCAGCATCATTTCAAGATGAATTCTTAAAAAATAATCACACATTTAAATTATGTTGCTGCTATTGCTAGTATCAGAAAAGTAAAAAAAAGTAAAATGTAAGTAAAAAAGAAATAATCAAATTATGGTTTAAAGCCTGCCCCTCTCTTAGCCTCCATTTCCTCTTTGTTACATGATTCATGTTCTTTCCCTCCCTTCTCTGCTGCCCCCCCCCTTAGCCAATGAGCAATTCCACTGGGTTTTACATGTGTCATTGATCAAGATCTATTTCATATTATTAATATTTGCATTAGGGTGATCATTTAGAGTCTACATCTCCAATCATATCTCCATTGACCCATGTGATGAAGCAGTTGTTTTTCTTCTATTTCTACTTCCACAGTTCTTCCTCTGGATGCAGATAACATTCTTTCTCATAAGTCCACTAATTCCCTCAGAATTGTCCTGAATTATTGCATTGCCACTAGTAGAGAAATCCATTACATTTGAATTTACCACAGTGTATCAGTCTTTGTGTACAATGTTCTCCTGGTTCTGCTCCTCTCACTCTGCATCACTTCCTGGAGGTTGTTCCAGTCGTCTTGGAATTCCTCCACTTTATTATTCCTTTTAGCACAATAGTATTCCATCACCAACATATACCACAATTTGTTCAGCCATTCCCCAATTGAAGGGCATCCCCTCATTTTCCAATTTTATGTCACCACAAAGAGTGCAGCTATGAATATTCTTGTACAAGTCTTTTTGTCCATTATCTCTTTGGGGTACAAACCCAGCAGTATGGCTGGATCAAAAGGCAGACAGTCTTTTAAAGCCCTTTGAGCATTGTTCCAAATTGCCATCCAGAATGGTTGGACCTATTCACAACTCTACCGGTAATGCATTGATGTCCCAATTTTGCCACATGCCCTCCAACATTAACTTTCTTTTGCTGTCATTTTAGCCAATCTACTAGGTGTGAGGTGATATCTCAGAGTTGTTTTGATTTTCATTTCTGTAATTATAAGAGATTTAGAACACTTTTTATATTCTTATTGATAGTTTTGATTTCTTTATCTGAAAATTGCCTATTCGTGTCCCTTGCCTATTTATCAACTGGGGAATGGCTTGCTAACAAAGAAATTTAAAAGGAAGGGAGCAACTAAAATTATAAGAGAATTTTTTCTATGTTAAAATGCATGTATTTAGATGTAAATCATGATAAAATATATCTAATTGGTTTTGTGGATATTTTAGAATTCAGAATAAATGTTAAAATACTGTTGCCTATGTATAAAATTTTTACATTATGAAATTGTGTAATGTATCATTTCAAGAATGCTAAAATAATGTAAAAGTAAATTTTTTATTGAAATAAATCAAAATAAAATAAGATAAAATACAACTATAACAAAGGTTTAAAATTTTATATATCCCAAATTGATAGAGCTAATAGGTATCCTGGTAGTTAAAATACATTTTAAGAAAATTAAATAGTTTAATTGTTATTTTTTACAAAGCTTCATTTATCTTTTCCCTATGGAACATGCCCCTCCTTCATCCTCTATTTTATCAAAGAACAACAGGCAAAACAAACCAACTTATTGATCATTTATGACAGTAATTTCACTCCTTCACACCTATTGTCCACCACTTCTCTTCAGAGGAGAGAGGCATCCTCCACTTTCAATGCTCTGAAGTCAAGAATGGTCATTGCGATGATCAGAGATCTTTTTGAGGATACTTTGCTTTACAATATTTTGGTTCTTATGAAGATCATTTTCTTGGTTCTGGTAACTTTGTTTTGCATACCTCATTCTTGTTCTCTCTAGTTTTTTTTTTTTCAGTGCAATGATGTTTCATTGTTTTCTCTTTCACAATCTGTTTCATCTAATTCTTAACTGATGGGCACTTGCAACCTCTTGAATTCTTTACTACCACAGAAGGGGTACTACAGATAATTTTGCATGTATTCCTTTGCCTCCATCCTTGATCCCCTTGGGATGTAGACTTGGTAGGGGCATCACCAGACCAAAATCTATACCATCTGAGGCTAAACATTTATTCCATCAGTACGGCTATGGCCCTGCCTATCTTGGAGGCTGTGCTTTTTGGAATTCATGGCCCTTATAGTTCTTTGGAATAGCTTTAGCATTAGCAAGTTTTTCTCCATTGAGTTCTGTTCTAAAAGTCTGGGGAACAAGGTACATGATCAATGTCTGAAATCGTTTTCATTTGAAACTGAAGTGTGATTGTGAGATGGATTTTTCATGTGTGGCCCATAAAGTACTCTGAAGGAAATTACAAAAGAAGCATTCCAGAAATGTTTCTGAGCAATGGTAGCAGTGTTAGAATAAGTGTATAGCCTCCCAAGGGGACTACTTTGAAGGTAACACATTAGGATGAATATGGTCTGGTATGTTAAAAAAAAAAGTAGTCCTGTTAGTTTATGGTCAAAATCCAGACATAATTAGTCTTTTCTGAATGGCATCCTTTTAATATGTGTGGTCATAATTGTTCTTTTTCATAACTTATGCTTTCTTTAGATAGAAGATTATTCTACAAATCACAACTCATAAAAACATTTGATAAATAGCATAAATATTTGAAAGATCTTTTTTAACTTTGTCCATAACTATTAGATGAGGGAAACGGTTTTGAAATGCTATTTACTTCCTCCAATAATTTTATGAATCCATATTTAATCAGCAGGAATCAGTTGCATGTCTTGCTCAGTTAACATCAGTGTTACTAAACTAAATGTCACTTTATTTAAAATGACAAGACTAAATACAATTAGTTGAAATGTTTACATTTAAATTCTTAGAGAAACATTTTGATAATAAAATGCAAATATCTCCAAATTAGTGTTTTAAAAAAATTTTATGTGCTTTATTGATATCTTTGGTTTATATACCAATCATTTCTAGATTTGCCTCTCTTCTGCTACCATTCATGGGTTTTATAAACATTTCTCAACTTAATACAATGGAAGAGCAAAAACAATGGTTACAAGAAATATGTTGTAGAGTATATACAGTAATCTGCCCTTGTAGTTGCCCACTCATCTGCTGAGAGAAGGGCATCCTCTTTCATGGTCTGGTCTCCTGGAGTGTTATTGATTTTTCTGTTATTTTATTTGACCTCCTTTTTGTGATCCCCTTATTCGTACAAATGTAATCATTGTATATAACTTTCTTCTGGTTCTGCTTATTTTATTCCATATCATTTAATTTCAACCTTTTCATGTTTCTATGCCTAATTTTCTCTTTAAGATTTTTTTTCGTTTTAGTGTCTCTTCATATTAACTACATTTCTAGTAAAAAATCAAAGCCAGCAACCTTACACCATCTTTCCCATCTTTCCCAACTCCTTTTACTTGCATGATGACTTTAGACCCAAGGAGGTGACTCATTAGTGACCTCTGGAAGGCTGGCTAGACATAAAGCTGCCCCTGCTGAGCCTCAGAAGCAATTACTGGCTAATTGCCTTGGAGGTAGGTCAAGAGGTTAGAGATTAGGTTTAGACACTCAGGTCAGTTTACCCCAGCAAGACATATTCTCTGTGTCTGTCCAACCTGGAGGGCGTGATCCATATAAATGAACTTATTCTGCCATTGAGTAGCTATGTGACCTTTTACAGACAAGTTAACTTTTAGGTGGACCTCAGTTTATTCATCTATTAAATGAGACTAGGTGAGCCTTAAATTCCCTTCTAAATTGTGTGATTCCAGTACAGCCCACTCCACTATGTGTTTACCAAGTGAAACTGAAATTTGTGGGGGAGCAATGACTAGCAAATGCTGTTTTTAATACTTATATTTGTCTACTACCTTGAAATATTTGAAATACTTCTTAAAACTATCATTTAACCTTCTAATATTCTATGAGGCTACCATGCAGTAATATCCCATTTTTTAAAATAAAGAAGCTGAGATTCAAAGTATCAAGATATATGGAGGCTCTTGACTCCTTACCCAAGCCTAGATGGGTGCAGAAATCTAAAGAATGATCTTATGAAGGAAAATGTGAATTCAGCTTTAGGAAGGCTCTCCTCACTAGATCAAGGTAGCAACTTCGGACATTGTCTTCTCAGTAGATTAGGTGACACAGGGCAGAGTGGACACAACCTCTATAACTTGGTGGTAGGTTCCTGAATAAGGAGGCCCTTCTGTTACTTCTATCTATTCTTTCATGGTCTTAGATGGGGCTAGCCTTCAACCTTGTGAGCTTTGAGAGGGTAGGCAAGCTAGCTGCCTAGACCCAGAGCCCAGGACCAAATTTGAGGTCCACAAGGTCATTCACGAGGGAGTCTCAGCTCAAAAGTGATGTGATATCCCCTTCCTACCCCAAAGGAAAGATTTACTAGTCTAATAGTCTTATTAGAGAAAAAGACTTGTCCAATGGCAATGACTTCTTCAGAAGGGAATTTTGTGAAATAAATGCTATGTAGAAACTGCTTTAAGTCCTTTCTGCCTCTCTGCTAGGAACTAAAACAAAAGGAGATAGTAAAGCCCCAAGAATTGGAAGCAGTTTATTATTTTTTCTTGTTATATCTTTGAAATATTTCCCAATATAAAAGATAGTGAATATTTTAGTTAAATCAAGGGTGAGTGGACTGGCCTGAGAGGTTGTTTTTTTTTTTTGTACGACCCATAAATTAAGAAGAGTTTTTGCATTAAAAAAATGAAAACTTAATTAAAATTATTAAGTTCACGGGCCATTCAAAAATAGACAACGAACCAGTCTTTGCCAGGGGGTTATAGTTTGCTGACCAGTTCCTGGCTTAAATGATACTGGAGTGCTAATTACCAGTAATTGGTTGTAGAGAACCCAGAATGGGCACTCTAACACTAACCTATAGCATTATAGAAAATGACAACACTCCTCAGGTGTACCCCTAGAGCCTTAAATGTGTATGGGGTAATAGTTTTACTCTGGAAATCTGAACAGTGGTGTGCAGATGATTGGTATAATAAGATCAGAAATTAGATTATAACTGAGTGCTGCATAGAATGTGTATATAAATACATACATATATGTATCTATATGTATATGCAATATATAACATTAGAGTTACAGCCAGTATGCAAAAAAACAGATTATATGCAGAAACCTAATATACACAGTTAAATAAAAATGCATACATTATATCGATATCTTTAGTCACATGCAAATTCATAGCACATAGCATCTCATTACAGAGTGGTGGCATATAGTCAGTGTTTAATAAATGGATGTGGTTATTGACTGGTCAAATTGCATATATTAGAGCAAACACATGAGCCATGCAAATACGTAGCATATACAGAGAGTACTTGGCACATAACTAGTGCTTAATAAATGGTCATTGACTGACTTGAAAGTAATATGAGACATCTGGAAAGGGAGGTGGGAGCTAGATTGTGGAAGTCTCGCATTGCCAGGTTGAGGATTTTGGATTTTATGCTAGAAGCAACTTGGTATGCTTTCTGTGAACTCTTCCTTAGCTCACCTATCTCTGTTTGTTGTGTTCTAGACATTCTTTTTTATTTTTTAGACATTCTTACAGTATCAGAATGATGAGGACCATTTTATCTGTCACTACTAATGTGCCACAAACTGTCAGAACCAACATATTCTTCCATGCCTGTTGGTGAATAGCAGAGACACTATCAACCTACACATCTCAAATGTTTCAGAATTATCATTCTGGGCAACAAAGTGGAAATCTATGATATAGAAATGCCTTAGAAAAATATTGATGTCCTATTAACATGCCAATGGGATACCATTGTACATAGAGGTCTACTGGAAGGTATTGTGCTAAGTAGAAAGAAATTGAATATGGAACAGCGACACCAATGAGCTTTCTTCTGAGACCATTTTTTGCCTCAGACAGGAAGGTTCTGCTACCTATACTAGGACCAGAACCAATGCCAAAATTTAGCCAATTTAGGACTTGTATGTAGAGTGTCCAAAGTCATTCAGTCAATAAACACCTACTATGTTCCAGGTATTATCCTAAGCACAGAAGATACAGATACAGAGGAGAAAACCAGTCTTCATTCTCAAGAAGCTCCCAGTTTAATAGGGGAGACAACAACTTGAAAACAGCTATGAATGGACAAATATATATAGAATAAAGTGGAAAAAAAATCAGAGGGAAAGCACTAAGATTGAAGAGAGCTGTGAAAGACTTCTTACCAAGGTGGAAATTGAGCTGAAACTTGAAGGAAGCCAGGGAAGCCAGAGATGAAGAGGGAGAGAGTTCTAGGAAGAAGAAGACAACCCATGAGAATGTTTAGTTAGAAGATGGAGTAGTTTGTTCAGGAAAACATAAGGAAGCCAGTGTCATTAAATCACAGGGTATGCAGGAAAGGATAAGATATAAAAAGAGTGGAAAGGTAGTAAGAGGCCCTATTTGTTCAGTTGTGGCCGACCCTTTGTGACACCATAAGGGGTTTTCTTGGTAAGGATACTAAAGTGGTTTGCCATTTCCTTCCCCAGCTAATTCTACAAAGGAGGAAAATGGGGCAAATAGGTTAAATGACTTGCCCAGGGTCACCCAGCTAGCAAATGTCTGAGGCCATATGTGAATTCAGGTCTTCCTGACTTCAAGCCCAGTGTTCTGTCCAATGCCCCACAGAGCTACCCCCAAGAGGCCCTATTAGGCAGGATTTTAAGAACCAAACAGAAGATCTTAAACCTAGAGGTATAAGGATCTACTAGAGTTTATTGAATATGGGAGTGACATTCCTTAAGATTTACACTTAAGGAAGATCAAAGCTGGATAGAGGATGAACCATAATGGGAAGAGACTTGAGGCATTGTCTAGCCAAGAGGCTATTTCAATAGTCCAGTTGTGAGGGGATGAGGATCTGTATTAGTTTGACAGTGTCAAAAGAAAGAAAGGGATGTGGAGGAGAGTTATTATGAAGGCAGAAACAAGAGGACTTGACAAATGACTGGATGTGGGGACAGGAGATGAGAAAGCGAGGATCTAAGGATGTGATTGAAGTTGCTAACTTAGGAGGATGGTGATACTCTTGATACTAACAGGGGACTTAGAAAGCAATAAGGACTTGAAGGGAAAGAGAATGAGTTTAGCTTTGGACATATTGCATTGAAGATAGTTTGAAATAGCAGGCAGTTTGATATGTGAGTCCAATGGCCAGGAGAAAGGTAAAGGACATGAACCAATAATTTAAGAAGGAAAATGTAAATTGTTAATAACCACATGACAAGATTCTCAAATTCCTTCTTCAAAAATATCTTAAGTCAAGACAAGTTTGAAATATTGACATTATGCCCACCAGAATGACAAAAAATAGCAAAAAATGATGGTTAGGTGAAGGTAGAGGGAAGAAGCACTTCATTCATTGTGGGGCAGTAAAATTGTGCAAATAATTTGAAGAACACAATTCACAATGAGTTTCACAGTTATACTTTTTGACTCAATTATTTCATTGCAATGTTTTATTCTAAATGTATCATTAAATAAGAAAGTATATGGATCTATTATTCATAGGTGTGCTTTTATAAGAGCACAGAAATGGAAAGCATATACTTAATCATGATTACCAATCAGCAACATAAAGTCTCAATCAATCACTAGTATGTTAAAGATTTTTAATTCCATCAAAGTCTTTTTCTTTGATCGAATCAACAAATTAAAACCATTGTAGGACATAGCCGGTAAGTCCCAGAGCATTACTTCAAACATAGAGAGGTTAAGTGACCTGCCAAGGATCATTCAGCTGATCCATGTCCAAGGCGGGATTTTTAGCGATGCAGTGTCCTTCCTATCCACTATACCCCTCTTCCTTAATAAATTAAAATATGTAAGTAAGGTGAATAAATTATGGGATGTTAATATAACAGAATATTGTGTTATCATAAAAATTATAACTATGAATCTTACAAGAAAATATGAAAAGACTTCTATGAACAAAGTATGATCAGGAGAACCTACAAACAAACCTCTGAGTAGTGAACCTTAGGCCAAAACTTGAAAAAGGCACAGAACACAAGCTTTTCATTTGTTTATTTCTCTGTTAATTTGGTCCTACTTTTTATATTCTAAGTTAAGATGTTGTCCTTTATTCCATATATTTATTTTATCCTCAGAGGATATATTCCAAGACTTAATATGGATAGCTGAAACTGTGAATATAAAAGTGAACACCTGCTGATCCCATATGCTATGTGATTTTCTTATTCTTTCTTATTTCTTCTTATTATTTTATAATAAAGTTCAATTGATAAAGTAGAAACACAGTAAGACATTAGCAAAATTAAATGTAGTATCAACAAAGTATATTGTACATGATTATATAGTACAACACACTCTCTCTCTGGGTATATGGGGATTCAAGGATGAGTAGCACCTCTGGTGTGATGCCTTGCTGACCCTTTTCAGGGCTGCTTACTCACCTTTAGGGTCCACCTGGCACTCAATCCTCACCTGTGGCTCAAAGAAGTTGTAGTGTATACAGCATCACTACCCCAATAAAACCATCTTGGCAAATGGGCTAAACCAACAGGCTTCACACTTACAATTGGTTAAGAGGGTGTCTACCTCAATCAAGCACATGAAGATTTCCTCCATTGACATGGATAGATGAGAATAATTTGTTCCAGTGGCCATGAAGGCAGCTGAAGTAGGCTCTGTGGAGCTTTTAGAGCTTGGCCAATGTCATCCACTCCATCCCAGGCCATTGCCAGTCATCCTGACTTTTGTCTTTCCACAGGACTTTGATGACTGAAAAAAGAGAGGAAAGCTGATGCCTTTGGGTAACACTGCCTCACTTAAATCCAATTCATGCACAAATCAAGATGTCTCCCCATGTTGTCACTGGTCCTCTGAAAATGAAGGACAAACAACAACTCTCTATCTCTCTGTCTCTCTGTCTCTCTGTCTCTCTGTCTCTCTGTCTCTCTCTCTCTCTCTCTCTCTCTCTCTCTCTCTCTCTCTCTCTCTGTCTGTCTCTCTCTCAAAGGGAGATGAGTCATATATGAGTCATATACTGGACTAGTGGACTTGACCATGTTATATCCTGTACTTGCTTGATGGGTAGTTTAAAACTTATGACCTGTTCATTTTTTTTCCTGGAATTTTCCAAATGTTCCTTTTTTCATTCACCCCCCCACCCAAGTTAACAATGAGTAACTGAATCAACAGATATTGGAGACCCTCTGTGTGTGTGTATGTGTGTGTACATGCACACATAAACATACATACATTGTAAGATAGGAGGAGAGATACTCTACTTTGAGCAGAGAACAGTCTTTGACAGATACTAGATAAAGAGAGAGTGGGGGAGGAGCAAGAAGAAAAAACTGAAAATTCCAGGAGAGTATCAGAAACTTGGAGGTCTAACTGGCCACTCACTTCCAGCTGGGAGCCTGAGGAGAGAGGTAGATCTCCTAGGCTGGGAAGAAGCTGGTGTCTCTCTGGAGATCAACTGTCTCTTTCTGAACCCCTGGATACCTTTCACTCAACTCTCAATAACAGCAATCAAAGCCATCAGTGTATTTTGTGGACTGGGACTTTGAAGAGAGCTGTCCACAGAGATCCCTTTCAAGGATCTCCCTCTCTCTCTCTCTCTCTCTCCCTTTCCTGTCCCTGGACTCTTGTATTCTAGTTAGCTTAGGAGTAAAGACCAACAGGCAGCTGGCAAGAAGAGGGATCAAGGCTGAGAAGTTTTGAAACCCTAAACTGTGGAGGGCCAATTTTCCAGAGGGAAAAAAGTTGTAGGGCTTCCTGTTCACCCACTTCCCTGCTTGAAACCCTTACCACTCCCTCCCTGTTTGAACCCAAATAAATCACCTTTTACTCTAGATTTAGGTCTGGACCAGTTTCTAACAATAGTAAATGGGATTGAAGATTTAGGGGGTTGACTTCTGGATCCCAGTGATCTAAGACTTCCAAAGAATAGACATCTCTTCTTGGCAGTGGAGTAGCCCCGAGGTCCTGAACAGGACTGACAATTGGTGTCCCTGAGGAAAACAGGCATAAGAATTCATCTTGTCTCCCAAGATAGGTTGGCCCTCAAGGGGGTCATTGTGTCATCTTTCTAAGGCTTTCCCCTCTAGTTTCTTGCCCTCCATCTCCCAAAAACATTCTCTGAGGAGACATACTTCCTCTTTCAAGGAGAGAGGACTTGGCTATTTCCCCCCAAAAGGAAGAGACCCCATTCTCTCTTTCTCTCCATCATCCTTATTTCCCTTTAATCCCTATATTACAACATGTATGTGCATATATATAATCTCATTTGCACATAGCTGTTTGTATATTGAGTTCCCCATTAAACTAGAGACTCCTTGAAGGAAAAAAAAAACTATTTTTTACCTTTGTAGGAACTAGGATCAATAAGAACTTTTGATTTGATGCTTATTAGTCTTATTCTTTGCATCACATTTTCATTCACGCAGAGTAGTCAGTGAAAAAGCATTTCTTAAGGAAGATTGGAAAGGAGAATAAACATTGATTAAGCACTTACTATGTGCCAGAATTTTAAAAATATTATCTCATTTGGTCCTCACATTGACATCATGGAGTAGGTGATGCTATTATTATTATCCCCATTTTATAATTGAGGAAATCAAAGTAGACATAAGTTAAATTACTTGACCAGGAGTCACAGAGCCTCAGAAGTGACTGATCTGTGGTCAGATCTGAACTCAGGTCTTTCTGACCTAAGGCCCAATGTTCTGTCTACTGCATACTCTTCTGCCTCTGGCCATGTGCTATGTCCCAAGCATTGCCCTGAGTGCTGGGAATCCAAGTAAAGGCAAACAATAGTCTCTGTCATTAAGGAGTTCACAGTCTAGAGACAACTTACAGGACGAGTCTCTTGCAGAAAGTACAATTTGGACTGAGTCTGGAAGGATTCCAGAAAGCAATGGAAAAGATGGATGGCATCCTCATAAAGGGCTGTGTGATTGTGATCACTGGTATAACTTTTATTCACTTTCCTACTTTATGAGCACAGGGAAGCTACCCACACCTACAAATTAATCATTGTAGAGTACCTTAAAAGGTAGTAACTTTAATCAAGAGGCTTGGTTTCTTGCCTGCTTGCAACACCTGGGACCATATCCCCTTTCCTCTCTAGTCATCATTTTCCTTGTCCTTAAAAATAAAGTATTCCAAGGTCATTTCTAAACTCAAATGCTCTTTTATTCTGTCTGTTCTATACTATCAGCAACATAGGAGAAATAGGATATCCATTTTGCCTTTAAGCTTTTAGAGTTTTGTTTTTCTTTATTTTTTTTCCTTCCATGGGCTGGTGACGTGAGAGGGAGAGAAAAATTAAATATTTGTGAGTTGAAAAAAATCAGTAAAAAAAAAAAAGAAAAAATGCTACTGATAATTCTCTGAAGTTTAAAAATGTTCATCAAGCTTATGGACTTACTGATTTATCAGAAAGTACCATTTTTCAGGCATCAAAGTCTGAAGCCAAAAAAACCAGAATGTAATGTGTGGGTAACATGAAGAATGAGATGGTTTAAAGGGGCTTTGAAGTGTTGAATATGAATATTTTGTGTAAGAACATTCCACCAAATGGGAGAAACCTGGAAACCCCACAAGCTGTGGATGGGTGTGCAGATGGTATTACAAATAATCAGTCAAAGGGAGAACACAGGCTGGATGTCAAGCTCAATATTATGTGTTTCTCTAAGTTTGGATGTACCAAGCTGTTGTCAGTATTACATCTAATTTGTATATATTGTCAGGGATCATTGCCGAAAAGAAAGTGTAGAAGGTCTAATTTTGCCTTTATTAATCCATAATGGTTAAATGAATAAATCAATGAGAGATGTAATTTCTTCATTCATGTGAAGGCAGCAGGAGGCCATTTGGAGTCAAGAAACATGATTGTGAATCCCAGCTCTGCCATTTACTACTTTGGTGAATTTGGGCAAGCCACTTAACCTCTCGTGACCTCTCTGGCTGTGTCTGTGAAGCAAGGGTTTGGACAAGGGGCTTTCTGGGGTTCCGTCCAGCTCTAAGTCCGTGGTCCTTTGAAAATAAGCATGAAATTTATAAGGCCAGATTCATAAATGTGCCACTTTAGCTAAGTCACTTTACTGATCTCTGAGCCTTAGTTTCCTCATATGTAAAAAATGAAATAAACTAAAGCCTGTTAGACTAGAAGACCTTAAAATGTTTTCAAGTTCTTACATTCTTTGCTAATGCATGTGTGTGTATGTGATTGTGTGTTTGTGTGCATTTTAGAGGGAGAGTCTGGAAGGAAGGGGAAACACTTTACTCTTATGGCTCACCTAAAATTTTATTTTCTGTAAGATCAGACAATCCACAGTTGTAGTGTGCTCTACTCCAAACTTCAGGATTATGGATGGTGTTGACTGAGACAGAGAGACTGGCCCACTAATATTAGAAAGCTGTATACAGTCTTCTCTTTATAAGACTATTAGGAGGAGCCAGCCATTTGGAGTGTTACAGAGAGGTGTTATTTCCCAAAGATAAGGGAACAAAGAGGTTTTAATATCCGGCCCAGCCAGAGCAGGAAATTGCTTGCTTCCTGAGCCAGTGTGGTAGAGGGGGAGGACGGGAGCCAGATATTCAAAGAAGGGCAAGAGCTAGAGAACACTTTTTTTAAATCTCAGGGCACATGGACCCTAAGAATTGCTCTGTATAGAGCTGAATGTTAACAATTCACCAATTCTGTGGCATGTTATACTAGAAATTCTCATGAGTTCTTTCTCCATATCTTTTCAAGTTCCCAAACGCCATCCATGACATTCTACTGAATGGCACTGAAATTGTGGAGGAAACTGAAGGATTGTTATCCTGAGATGAAAGTCTTGCAAGGAAGATTTCTGTTGGAAAATGGATGAACAATAGCAATAATTTATTTATATGGTACTTTATGGGTTACAGCTTGCTTCACTCTATACTATTTTATTCTGACAACACTACTGTGAAGTGCAGCATGTCTAACTATCCAAAGTTAAGGACTGTGGACACCCATGACTAAAATAAGGCTCTGAAAGGCTGCAATTTATTATAAAAAGAAGAAAATCAATGTTGTTCTTGTTTTTTAAATAGGGACGATTTTCAGCCAATCAACAGATATTTATGAAGTGCCTACTACATGCAAGGCACTAGAAATACAAAAATGAAAGTCTTGAGCAGGAAGAAGGCCAATTTGGTTACATCTTAAAGTTTGTTGAGGGAAGTAATATGTTATAAGCAAAAGGATAACACCAGACCCAGTTTTCAAGGTTTTAGCACCAAAAAGAGGTTTGTGTGAGAGGTATATCCTTGGAGACTTCATTAAAATTGAAGATCTGGACAGACAGAGACACCAATATTAAAACATAAGGGAGACACAAAATATACATCTCTCACCTTAAAAAAGGCTGGAGGCTTAAAGAGCTCCACTTCATAGGAAGAGACAGCAAGGGCACAGAATTTATACCTTTGGTCCTAGTCACCCATCTATATCAGAAATGAGTACAGGAGATGGAAAGGACTGAATTGGAGCTGATTGCTCTAAAGCAGCTTGGAAAAGGGCTTTGGACCCAAGAATGATTGCCAGACTCTAAAGGCTAGACCTCTCCCATCTCCTTCTTGGGGAAGATGATCCACCTCAGCCAAAGCTAAAGGTCATTCATTGCCTTAGTGGAAGGAACTCTGCAGTACAAGGCTGATGGGAGCGTTTCACGACACTTAAAGAGAACACAGCACCATCATCCTTCAAAAAGAGGCAATGAGAGAATGGCAATGAGGGACACTTCTTTCTTGGACTTGATGCTCATCAACAAGGAAGGCACTGGTCACTGAGATGGAAGTGATTGGCAAAGGGGATTGGGAAAGAAAAAGTGGCCACTCCACTGGAGTATCTCTCTATGGTAGATGGATATGTGTGTATCTGTGTGTTTGTACATACATGTAATCAGACATTGTTTGAACATGTATACATGTTTCTTGTGGTGCATAGATATTAGACATAAATATGTGAATATATCTGTATATTATACATATGTATACATAAGTGTGTGTATGGTCGCATAATGTATAAATATATGTACATATATGCATAGACAAACATATGTAAATATAGTTTAGTAATATCCACCACATGTATATGCACACATACATATAAATTTTGTGCATGCATGTATATCCATGTATACACAGAAGTATGTGTAGACATATTTGTGCAATATATCATGTTGTATTTACATATACATGTATAGTATATTTATGATCATATGCAACAGATGAACACACAAAGCATGTGTGCAATGCTTATTTCATGTGTATATATGTGTGCATACATATGTACATATAAATTTGTAAACAGTTTTGTGTAGTATATGTATCACATGTTTATGTACATGTATACATATACACGGTATGCATATATATACACATACACATAAACCTATGTGTATATATATTCGTATAATATATATATACATATGTCATGTATATATATATACTCAAATATGCATATACATACATATGTAGACATTTGGTGTATGTGTGTGAGTGTGTATGAAGCATAGTCTGACATATACTCCACATTTGGGGAGAAAACATTTCAATGGGTACAGAAAAAAATTATCCACTAGCCTAAACTTTTACAGGGGAAGGCAGTGTAGGAGGGGTGGAATGCTCTTAAGAATCAAAACTGGACAAAGAAGGAATTCTCTAACGGTACCCTGATCACAAATAAGAGGCAGGGCAAGTTAGTCCCTACTGTGCATTTTTCTCTGTCAAGGAAAATGATCTTTGGAAGCCAAAGGATAAAGAAAAGAAATAAAAAGACAATATTCAAAATGAATTAGGAAGTAGCGTGATAGCCTCAATAATGTCCATTCACCAAGCCCAGGTGAACTATTGTATATCTTAATGTCTACAAAGAAACTGGAAGGAGTTACTGCTAAGCTTCCATCAAAATATTTCAGGTACTCTGTAGAATAAGCAAGCTACCTTAGGATCGAAGGAGAGAGCTAACATACCAACATGGCCAGGCTAACCTTATTTCTTTTTTTGAATAGAATTGTTAGACTGGTAAATAAGGATAATGTTATAGTTACAGTTTACACAGATTGTAGCAAAGCTTTTCATAAAAGTATTTCATAGTATTTCTCTGGCAATATGATATCAGAATCAAATGATCTGGAACTGGTTGCTTGGTCATATTTAGAACATTTTCTAAATTTAAATTTTATTTTTTCATCATGAAATTAATAACTTTCAACAAAAATTTTTCACGTACAAAAGAAGATAATTTGTATAACAAATGGAACTTTTTCATTTAAAACAGTATATGTATATTTATATTTGCATATATAATTATGATCATAACTTTTTTGTTTCCCACATTTTAAAAGGCTGGATTGACATCCCTTTTTGGCATATCTCTAACAACCCGCTAGCTACCATTCCACTCCATCCAGAAGCTGAAGTAGGGAGTAGGTTTCATCATCTGTCTTTTGAGGCCCCTATTTTTTTTTCTGTTTTAATAAGGGTTCCAAGTTCTTTCAAAATTGTTTTCCTTTATATTATAATTGTTGTCATCATAGAAATTGTTCTTCTGGTTCTGCTCATTTCAGTAAGCATCAGTATAAGTCTTTGCTTGTTTCTCTCGCTCTCACATTTGTCGAGGCACAATAATATTTCACGATATTCATATGTAACAATTTGTTCAGCCTTTCCTTGATTGATGGACCCCTATTTGGTTTCCAGTTCTTTGCTATAGTAAAAAACACTGCTATAAACATATCCATACTCTTTGAAGTTGATCACCTTGGTATATACATGCTTAACAGTACTATCAGTGAGATGAAGGGGATATACAATTGAATATAGTTTTAGAGGGTATAATTCTTGATCATTTCCTAGAATGGTAGATGCTATTCACAGTTTTACCAAGAGTGCATTAGTGCATCTGTTCTCTCACAACCCCCTGCAATGATTGTTTCATTCCTTTTTTGCCATCTTTGCCAACCTGATTTTTTTTAAACCCTTACCTTCCATCTCAAAATCAATACTTGGTATTGGTTCCAAGGCAGAATAGCAGTAAGGGTTAAGCAATGGGGGTTAAGTGAGTTGCCCAGGGTCACACAGCTAGGAAGTGTCTGAGGTCAGATTTGAACCCAGGACCTCCCATCTCTGGGCCTGGCTCTCAATCCATTGAGCCATCCAGCTGCCCCTGCCAACCTGATTTTGGATAAGGAAGAACCTCTAAGTTTTAATTTTCATTTCTATATTTTTGTTTGAAACATTTTTCATATAGATGTTAATATTTTGCAGTTCTTCATTTGAGAATTGTTCATTCATGTCCTTTGACCACTTATCCAATGGAGAATGGTTCCTATTATCAAAGAGTATTTGCTAATGTCTCAGTATAAATTCATCAAGAGGTCTTTTGATATTTAACATTTTTTCTTGTGTGAAACCATAAATGGCATGCCCATCAAAGGTACACTAAGCAGGAAGGAAAAGCTAACATATTGGTGGGCAGGGTTGGGATACAAAAAGATGAGAGACCATATTTTTAAACCTGAAAGAATTCTTGAAATCATCACTTTACAGACGAATAAACCAAAGCCCAGAGACATAAAAAGATTTGTCCAGAGTCACCTAGCTAATAAATTTCAACCTAGGACTAGGTGGTGAGATCACGACAAGAAAGAGTATAGAGAAGAGAAAGGAGCTAAGGACAGAGCCATGGTGGACACCGATTGCTAGTGAGTATGACAAGGACAATGGAAACTGAGAAGCAGAGCCAGATGGGTAGCTGAGCAATAGCCCAAAGACCCAGAGAGGAGAGAGTCTCAGGAGGGAGAAGGTCGTCAAATGCATAAGCAGAAAGATGAACATGAATACAATTGTTTGAACATATATGCCATCAGCTGCAAAAGAGGATGAAGTGAGGGAGTCCTATGGAGAACTTGATAATATTGTCCATTCAGATTAGCCTATACTTTAAAACAGTGCTTTCAGCCTGGAAATAGGCTTGAAAAGGACAGTGTAAAATGTTAGAAAATGTTGATCAGGGTTGAGAAAAAAAGATATTGAAGCCTACATATTTTATATATCTCAATTCCTTTTTTTCCCAGAAGAGACAGAAGGTACTGGTTGTGACAAGCACTGATTCACATCACAACCATCTAGAAAAATGAAATCAAATAATATTAATAAACAGGAAACACTGAGTTACTGATATGCAAGAAATACTAAAATGCTTTGCTTTGGTGCACAGTAGATAAAAGATAAAAATCATTACACAGTAAAAGAAAAGCTACAGTTATTTTTTCAATTTTTAATTAATCTTTTTAATATTTTGTTTTCCCATAATCATTTTCAACATTCATTTTTCAAAATTATAAGACCCAAATTGTCTCCCTCCCTTTCTTCCCTCTCCCCTCCCTGAGTGGTAAGCAATTTGAACTGGTTTATACATGTGTTGTCATGGAAAATTTATTTCCATATGGATTATTTTGTAAGAGAATACTCACATAAAACCCAAACCCCCAAATATAAACAGAAATAAACTAATTAGAAAAATAGTATGTTTTAATTTGCATTCTAACAGTGAAACATTTAGAAGAAAAGATAGAAAACAGTTGGAATAGTTTCAACCTGACCTATTCAAATGAGCTGCCAATGACCAAAAAAAAAGGGGGGGGCATACATATTATCTTTATATATCTTTATATATAATATGTATTTCTGACAAAAATGTAATCAGTTGCAATGAACAGAAGATGCCAAAAGAGCCAGAAATTACTTAGCCAATAAGCCCTTCATATGTTTCTTAAATAGAGAGAGATGGAAGCCAATGGTAAGGTGGTGATAAATTATAAATCGATTTGTAAGGCACTGAAAATGAATTTGTTAGAAGAGTATGAAAACTACAGCCTTAGAAAGCAATAAAAGCATTGTCAACGAAAGCAAATCTAGATTAAACTTTGAATAAATTCATGGGCTTCTATCATCCCAAGCACATTCTTGGAGGAAGCTGTTTATTAGCAGTACAATACTTAGATGTCTCTATAATTCCCTTTTATCTTTGATGACAGGGAAATCGTTCCATTTGGAGTGTAACACTTCAGTACTTATAATGCTATATGCAAGAGAAATGCTATCTAAGGAGAAAACTAGAGATAAATGGTCCCAGATCACAATGTGCTATTTTTTAATTGATTTTTAAATAGAAGCTTTTTTTATCCACCAAACCCTTTGAGTTGTCCTTATTTAAAGACTACTGTTATTACTACCACCACCACTACTACCACCACTACTACTGCTACTACTACTACTACTACTACTACTACTACTACTACTACTACTACTACTACTACTATCACTACCACAAGAACTACTACTATACTACTACTACCACCACTACTATTACTACTACTACCACCACCACTACTACTACTACTACCACTTCTACTACTACTACCACCATTACTACTGCCACTACTACTACCATTACTACTACTTTTACTACTATTACTACTACTAGAACTAGTACTACTACTACTACCACATAGCACTTTAAAGGTTTGCAAAGTGCTTTACATATGTTAACTCATTTGATTCTTACAACAACCCTGGCAGATAAAGACTATTTTTATCCTCATTTTATAGTAGGGTCATTTATTTATATTTTATATTTTGTTTATATTTTTATTTTATTTATTCATATTTATAGGTTAAGTCATTTTCCTAGGTCCTCACATTTTGCAAGTATCTGAGTGTAGAGCTGAACTCTGACTCTCTAGACCCAGAGCTCTGTCTGTGGTGCTGTTTGGAGTAGTAGACAAGGGTTGTTTTTTGTTGTTTTTTTTTAATCAAGAAAAGTCTAAGCTCTCAAAATAGCTAAAAGGGAGGTGGGCTGGTGAAGAAAGAAAAAGCAGAGGAGCAAGACACATGTTTCCTTGGTGGCCACAAAATCTGAAGAGAAAGTGTTTGAGGAAGGCCACCCAGTACACGGGGTGTGGGTGGGCTGATCTCTGCTTTTGGAAGGAGGACCCACTTTGATGAAATGAGAAGGCATTCAAGGGAATAGCAAACTCTCTAAACCAAAATCTGTGATTTAGATGTCTATTAGTAGGTTTCCATTCATGTTAGTTAATTACATGGACCTTTGAAAAAAAAGCAGCCTTTTGTCTAAAAGCTCCCCTTCTAGAAATAGACCACTGTATTTTTTCATATATCATTGTATGAAAATTAGTATGCTACGATTATTCTCTTTATGGAAGTTTCAGCACCACTTTGAAGTATGTTTCAAGTTGGAATATTAAAATAGCTTCATCTAGTACTTACATCTACTATTACCAGATTCAAAATTTGATCAGTCACACATCCATTCATTCGATTCTATTCAACTAAGTAAGCACTTATTGGCACATAATAGCTGTTTAACACATTTATTGATTGATTAGGTGTCTACTATGTACCAGTTACTGGGCTAGATAAAGATAAGATAAAACAAAAAGAAAATATAATACAAAAACAAAAGGACTCCTTTCCTGCCCTCAAGGATTTTACATTCTACTAAAGGAAAACAAGTACACAGACTAATAAATATAAACAAAGAAAATACAAAGTCATTATTTTTGGCAGAGAGCTCTAATAATTGGAGGGATCAAGAAAGTTCATTCTATAAGTTCTTGAACCTGAGATGTTCTTTGAAGGAAACTAGAAAATCTAGAAAGAGGTAAGGAGGAAGAACATTCCAAATGTGGGACACAGTCTATACAAAGACCTGCAAGTGGGGAAGATGAAATGCTCTTTAAGGCACTGTAAGCAGGTCAGTGGCTAGAATATAGGAGTTTAATGGAGGTAGATCTTACAGGGCAGGAGTGATGCATACTCATGCTGTAAAGATAGTTTGAAACTAGACTATAAAGATTTTAAATGTCTGACTGAGAAGTTTGTATTTTATCTAAAACTTATTGAGCTGGTGAATAATATGGTCGAAACTGTACATTAGGAATAGTAATGCTATATTTGACAAAATCATAGATCTAGGTTTTAGGGGATAGGAGATCTCTATTTGGGAAAAATTGCTGGAATAACTAGAAGCTGGTTTGGCAGAAACTGAGTTGAGAACAATATCTTACAGCATGCATGAAGATAAGACCAAAATGGATACATGATCTAGACATAAAAGAAGGAAACACAAATAAATTAGAACAGGGTACATAATACCTATTAGGTTTTTGAAGAGGAGAGGAATTTATAAGTCAACCAGAGAGAGAGCATTGAGAAATGTAAAACAAATAATTTTGAGTACATTAAGTTGAAAAGTTTTTGTACAAATAAAATAAATACTATCAGGATTAAGAGGAAAGTAGAAAATTGGGGGAAGGGTGGAATTTATAGACAGCCTTTCAGAGAGAGTTCAATAATAAGATATAGAGAGAACTTTGTCAAATTTATAAGAATAATAATTATCCCCTAATGGATAAATGGGCAAAAGATACAAACAAATTTCAGATGAAAAATCAAAGCCATATATAGAGACATGAAAAAATGCTCTAAATCACTACTGATTAGAGAAATGCAAATTGAAACAACTCTGCAATTTCATTTCACACCCATCAGACTGGCTAAAATGACAAAAGGGCAAAATGACAAATATTGGTGGGGATGTGGGAAAATGGGGACACTAATGCACTATTGGTGGCTGTGAACTGATATAATAATTTTGGAGAATAATTTGAAATTATGCCCAGAGAGTTAAAAGCTGTATGCCCTTAGACCCAGAGCTGGGTCTATTTCCCAAGGAGAAAGAGGAAAAGAACCCATATGTTTCTAAATATTTATAACAGCTCTCTTTGTGATGGCAAAAAAATTGGAAACTGAGGGGATGCCCATCAGCTGAGGAATGGTTGAATAAGTTGTGGTCTATGATTGTAGTGGAATATTACTATACCACAAGAAACAAGCAGGATGATTTTTTATTTATGTATTTTTATTTTTCCCAGTTACATTTAATAAACTTCCACACAAGTTTTCCCAAATTATGATTCATCTTATTTCCCTCCTTTCTTCCTTTGTCCCTCCTGGTGCTAGCAGGTGATTTGATCTGGGTTATAGGTATTATCATGCAAACATGTTTCCATATTGCACATTTCTATAAGTGGATCCTGGATCACTGCATTGCCGATAATAGATAAGTCTATCACAGTTGATCATTCCACAATATTGCAAGTGGAATGATTTTTTTGAAATTGAAAAGAAGTACACAAGGTAATGAATAGTGAAACAAATAGAACCAGGGGAACATTATACACAACTACAGAATTAATGCTTGAAGAGTAAACTGTGAATATCATCTCCAGAAAGTAAACAGAAAGTGAAAAATGAAATACTTAATGTATATGTACATGTTGGTCTCCCTGATGATATCTTCTGTGATGTGAGAAGGGCAGGGTGGGGCTAGGACAGTTGGGGGCAGGATTTATTATGTAGATATTTTAAAAAGTAAGCTAAAAGCAAAAGATTCATGATTTCATTTGTGTACTATCTTTTTCTTCATATATGGAAATGCATGTTTGGTTTTGTAAAATTAGGACTAATAAATTATTTTTAAAAGATGCTATGTTTATTTATGCATTCAATATTTATTAAACATCAAATTTCTGTGGAGCATTGTGCCAAGAGTGAGGTGATAGGTGCTATTACGTTTAGACAAGAAAAATCTTTTGCTCTTCTGGAAGTTACTTTGAAGCAAGGGGTTAAGATGCAAATCCAGAAAACCCTAAGACAGAAATACCTTAGAGAGGTGCAAAAGAATGTATTTTGTGAAGTCCAAAAAGGAAGGTCATTACCAACAGGAGGACTCCTCTGAGCTGGAGCATTTGCACAAGCTTCCAAAGGAGGGATAGAAGTTCAGGAAGGAAAGAAAAAAAGAAATGAGAAAAGACATTATCAGCTAAAGAGAAGTCCATGATGACTTCTGTTTTAGCATCAGGAAATCCTTTTTAAACATGAGGCAAAATTAAAGAATTGCCCTTTCACATTTTGATGTCTCATGACTCAAATATTGCAATTTTCACAGAATTATGTTGGACCTCTGGGTTTTGAGCTATAATGGAGAGCCAGGTTTATACTCAGGAAGATCTAAGTTCAAGTCCCATTTCTGACACTGTGACCTTGGCAGAGCAGTACTAGTAAATGTTTTACAACTGGCTCTCTGGGGACAGGGAATGAATGCACAGCTTGCTTTTAAGTTTAATATGCATTTTTACCATTTTCTCCAATGTTGATCAAATGAATTAATATTTATAAAATGCTTAGTACAGTTCCTGGCACAGAGTAGAGTTTAAGAAATACTTCTTTCCTTCCCTTGTTCTATATCTTGAAATTAGACTTTCTTGAATTTAGATAATTTTCTTTAATTTAGAATAAAATAGTCAACAAAATTAGCAAACAGCACATTTCCTCAATCTTGAAAAGAGAGTCAACAACAATAAATAAAGCCCTGATTTGTAGCATTTTCAGATTTCTAAAGCATAATGTTCACACTGAAAATTTCACTTTCTTTTCTCCCCAACTGGGTCATACACTTGAACCTTGGATAAGTCATTTAACTTACTAGTCCCCTAGATAACTTCTTAAGACTTATCAACTGACAGGTTGATTTTTGATAGGTGAAGGAGTTCCCATGCTGAGAGTTCTTTCAGTTCTGGAATGTAATCTTAGCTCCTTGACATATTTACATGTTCACATTAGAACATCTGTAATAACAGAGAACTTTCCCCCCAATCCTCACTCCTGGGCTTTATTTTCACCTACACTAGATATTGAATACCTTTTCTCTTGAATATTATCTTACAATATTAGTATTTCTGAACAGACTGTACTGTCACTCAGTTTATACTTATGTACTGACCACTTGATGCATTGCACTCTACTCAGGGAATCCTCTCTAAAAGGCCAATACAACTACCAAAAAACTTTTTTACAGAATTAGAAACAATTATAACAAAGTTCATCTGGAAGAACAAAAGATCAAGAATATCAAGAGAAATAATGAAAAAATATGAAGGATGGGGTTCTAGCAGTAAAAGATTTTAAACTACTATAAAGCAGTGGTTGTCAAAACAATATGGTACTGGCTAGGAGACAGAAGGGAGGATCAATGAAATACATTAGGGGTAAATGACTTCAGAAAGATAGCGTTTGATAAACCCAAAGATCCCAGCATTTTGGGACAAGAACTCACTCTTTGACAAAAACTGCTGGGAAAATTAGAAAACAGTATGGGAAAAATTGTGTTTAGATCAACAGCTTACACCCTGTACCAAGATAAACTCAAAATGGTTAAATTAATTAAATATAGTGAAATCATAAATAAGTTAGGTGAACATAGAATAGTATACCTGTCAGGTCTGTGGGAAAGGAAGGAATTTAAGACCAAGCAAGAGATAGAGAACATCACAAAATATAAAATAAATGACTTAGATTATATCAAATTAAAAAGTTTTTGTACAAACAAAACCAATTTTGCAACCAAAATCAGAAGGAAAGCCATAAACTGGAAAACATTTTTATAACAAAACTCTGACAAAGGTTTAATTTCCAAATATATAAGGAACTAAGTCAAATATACAAAAAAATTAAGCCATTCCCCAATCAACAAATGGTCAAGGGACATGAATAGACAGTTTTCACATGAGGAAATCAAAACTATCAATAAACACATGAAAAAGTGTTCTAAATCCCCCCTGATTAGAGAAATGCAAATTACACCTAGCATACTGGCCAATATGACAGCAAAGGAAAGTGACAAATGTGGGGGGATGTGGCAAAGTTGGGGTATTGATACACTGCTTGTGGAGTTGTGAATTCATCCAACCATTCTGAAGGGCAAGTTAGAATTTTGCATAAAGGGCTTTAAAAGAATGCCTATCCTTTGATCCAGCCATACCTCTACTGGGTTTGTACCCCAAAGAGATAATAGGGAAAAACACTTATACAAAAATATTTATAAATACACTCTTTGTGGTGGCAAAAAATTTGGAAAATGAGGGGGTGTCCATCAATTGGGAAATGGCTGAACAAATTGTGCTATCTAATAGTGGTGGAATACTACTGTACTGAAAGGAATGATGAACTGGAGGATTTCTATGTGAACTATAAAGACTTCCAGGAATCGATGCAGAGTGAAAGGAGCAGAACCAGGAGAACATTGTACACAGAGACTGTGTACAGAAACATTGTACACTGTGGCACAATCAAATGTAACAGACTTTTCTACTAGCAGCAACGCAATGACCCAGGACTTATAAGAAAGAACACTATCCACATCCAGAGAAAGAACTGTGGGAGCAGAAACACAGAAGAAAAACATATGATCAATCAATCATGGGGATGTGATTGAGATTTTGATATTAAAAGATCTCTCTATTGCAAATATGAATAACATGGAAATAGGTTTTGAACAATCATACAAGCATAACCTAGTGGAATTGCTTGTCAGCTCTGGGAATGGGGAGGGAAGAGGGTGTGAAAAATCATGAATCATGGAACCGTGGAAAAATATTCTAAATTTTAAAAATCTGTAAAAAAAAAAACCCAATACAATGATGCTTCCTGATATACTGAAAGGATAAGAAAAGGGACTGATTAAAGTGCTATAGAAAGTTCTCTGGGAGAATACCCATCTTACTGATTCAGGTTTTCCTTCATCTCCATTGCATGGCTTCCTGGTTTCCTTCAAGTCCCAAATCAAATTTCATATCTACAAGAAACCTTTCTTGATTCCACTTAATTCTAGTGCCTCCTCTCAAGTCGATTATCTCTAATTTATCCTTGTCTGTCCATAGACATTTGCATACTGCCTTCCCCATTAAAATATGACAGGGTCTTCAGCATACTACTCCAGTAGCTTTGCTAAGAAAATCCCATAGACAGGATCATAAAGAGTTTGGACATGACTGGACAACAACAACAAAAGTATTTTATCCTTTGTCCCACCCTAACGAACTCTTTCAGGATTGCTGATTTTACCATTTAAATTGCTTCTAGGATATATTTTCATTAACCTACCTTTGCCTCTTAGTAGAGTATATCTCTAGTAGTCAATCGACTCTTAATGTGAGTTAGATGATGACTTCTGTAGTCTATCACTACCACCTGGATGTGGCTTTATGCTTCCCAAAACATTTCCCGATATGATCATGCTCTTTTTCTGTGATTTCCTAACCTTTAACATCTTTCTCTGAGAATTATAATGAAATCACCACTGCCATTACCTCTGGAAAGGGTGCACTAATGGACTGTTGCATTGTTCTACTTAACATTTGTTGACTTACCAAACTATACATTTTTCTGCCTTTCTTGTATGTGTTGCCTTTCTCTTTAGAAAGTAAGCTCTCAGAAGGCAGGAGTGTCATTCATTCATTCATTCTATCCCTGGGTGGTATGTGAACTGCTTATTTGCTCTGTTCCTTTTTAGGATTACAGAAACATACAATTATGAGATGGAAGGAGCTTTATAAATGATATTATCTAATCCAACCCCCAACATAGACCTGACCCACTAGAGTCCCTGATGCTCAGACCTGTCTTATCCCTCAATTGTCTTTCTATGTTTCCTAAGCCTCCATGGCATTTCTGCTTCCCTTACCTCTCCAGGTTACCTCCTTTCATTACATTAGACCTTTCCTTTCTGTTACTTCAATTTAACAAATATAAATTAAGCATCTACAATGCTCAAAGTGTACTTGTTATAATATATCTCAAAAGTCTTAGAGGAGTTTTACATTATTAAAACTTAAAACTGAAATAAGACCATTCCAATATCTTGATCAAAAACCAAATCAATGAATCCCCAAAATATGGACATATACATTTTGTGGAAAAGTGGGGATGAGGGAAGAACTCAAACTCTTATTTTGTGGAACAATAGAGGGTAAAGTCTCTAAAACACTACTTCTAGATTCATTCCCCCTTCACTAATTTGAACTCCCAAGTTGGATTCTTAGAGGGCGCCTGACTACAGATCCACTTAGGGTTCTAGAAGTAACTCTGAGAGATTGAGCTAACACTGTTGTTCCTGAGCCCTTACTGGGAACACCAGCACACACAACAGTTCTTGCCTCACTCAATACCAGGAAGGAAAAGTACTGAGAAATTTTTGGATTGTCCTTTTTCAAAGTCAACACTTCCTGAATCATTCATTGTCCCATCACTACAACCAGTGAGAAGCATTTTGGTCATCCCAATACACCAACCCCTTAATCAGTCATGACCAGAAATTGTTACTGCAAAATTCTACAAGTTGGATAGGAACTAGATAGAGAATATCCACTCTTACTTGTACAGTCCACCAGGAAGGGCAAATCTGAGAATGCTTTAAGTTCTCTCATATTGGCAAAATTGTGTTATAGCTTTAGAGCCCACAGTTTTCCCTTTCTTCAAATGTTTATTTTCTTCAAAAGTCAATATGGTACAATGGACTGAGTGGTATATTTGGAAATTAGAGGACCAAAGTTCAAATTCTGGTCCTGTCTCTTCTGACTTTTTGTGACCTTGGGGGAGTCACAACATTAGTGGATCTTGGTTTCTTTATCCATGACAGGAGAAAATTGGACCAGATGGCCTCTAACATTGCTTCCAGTCCTCAGTTCATGATCCTATGCTCTTTTAGGTACTCAGTATTCTTTGGCCCTAACTAGCAAAGCCTTTTCTCAGGAAATTACTTGCTATTAGTCATTTATATCCTAGTATAAACTTGAGTATTTATAAAATCTTTCATATTTGCATTTTAAGCAAGCTAAATTGTGGATAGAAAGACTTCAGTTTCTGGTTATATCCAGGAGGTGGGGAGGAGAATATATCACGAGGCAAGAGCCATTGGAAGGACTCTAGGTAGGTATCCACCAATGCCATCAATGGTAAAATTGACCTTTAGGATTGTGATTTCTTCCAAGGGTCCTTATGGGATAGCCCCATCTTATACTTATCTTGAGGGCCTCTTAGTCTTCATTAATGTGGAATTTGGGGATGGCGGCAAATCTAAAGAGATGTCAAAAGCAAACAGAATGGAGTGGGCTACTCCTTAAGCCTTCTGTGGAAAATTCAAAACACCTTACCCTTAACACAATGCCAAAGCTGATTAAAGGAGTTTATTGCTAAACCCCAGGGGATACCTATAGGCCTTTAGCCTTTAGTCAAAGACCCAGGTCTGAAGGAAGGTGTAATGCTACATTAGTTCCGCACTCTTTCTATTAGAGTTTGCTCAAAGCTCCCGACACCCAGATGTGTTACAAGTGAACATTAATTCTCCTTTGGCATCTGGATTGTATGTTCAACGAAGGGCAAGATTTATGCCCTGCTGAAGCATTCCCCAGTTTTTAGCACAGAAATGATTGAACTCCAGATGTTAACAAGATGCAGAGACCTTTTAGTATGATTAAAAACATGATTTCTTGTTTTGCTCATGACAAAAACCATTGGATTAACTTATTAGGGATGGAGCTGCCGTCCTGCTTGTTGGAAGCTGCATCTGCCCCTACAATGGCAAGCATGTCGTCAAATTGACCCTTAACAATCAGCAGCTTCAAGACTGTTCCTAAAACAAGAATTTCCAACTTAGAAGTTATATTGAAATCATGGATAAGAATTGAATGAATGACAGAAGAAATGGGCAATTATTCACACAATTAATGTTGTGAAGGCTAGGGCTTCAGAACTGATTAGTAAGCATGGAGAATTTAATTCAAAAAGTATTTATTACATCCCTCATAATAGCTTTTATTAGCATTTATTAACAATAAATGAAAAATTCTCACTGTGTGCCAGGCAGCCCTGTGCTTTATAAATATTATCTTGTTTGATCATCACAACTTCCCTGGAAGGGAGGTTCTGCTATTATTCCCATTTTAGAGGGGGGGGGTTGATACAAACAGGGGTTAAATGACTTACCCAGGGTCACACTGTTGGCAAGTGTCTAAGGACATATTTGAACTCAAACCATCCTCCCTTTCAGGCCCAGGGTCTCTATTTGTGGCACCTAGATACCTCCATCCCTGCTGTGTGGCAGACAATAGACTAATTGCTAGAGATATAAAGAAACAATATCCCCTGCCCTCAAGGAGCTCACTAGGGGCAGGAGACATTAACACAGATAAGTCAATGTTGATATTGTTCATCTTTCATTTTTCTAAGAGTACCAACAATATCATGGGATTATCTTGACTTGTGCATGAATTGGATTGAAGTGAAACAGTTGCACAGTCATCAACCTTGCTTTCTTCCAGAATGATTGCAGTCCAGTGACAAGGCAAACGTCAGGACAATTGGTTGCAGTGGAAATCTTTGAAATCTGACCAAGCTCTAGGTGTTCCACAGGTCCCTCTTTTGCCACTCCCCTGGCCATTGGTACAAATTGTTCTCATCTGCCCATTCTACCAGAAGTCTTCAAGATAAGTCAATACAGAATAGACAGAAGGGCTAGAGCCCTCCCCTCATTTATTTCTGACATCGTGAGGGTACCAGTGGAGAACCCTTTTCTGTTTATCTGTCATCCTCCTTCTTACCCCATGATCAGCCCCCATTTTCTTTTTTTTTGTCATGTAATTCTTTGATATCTTCCGTAACACCTATTCTTCAGTTTCTCCTTGCTCATATGGTGAAACCTCCTTACTCCAACCATATTCTGGATTGCTTTTAGGAAAGAGCAAAACAGTTTTACTGACCCCAATATTTCTCTAACACTGAAGGCTCTTCTCTTTAGTATGAACATTTTACCCATGTTGCTGTATGGCAGAAAGGCCTGGAGGACCGCCTGTCTCTGAAGAACTAAAAAAATGAGCATCCCACAGAAATCAATAAAGCCCCAAAGATAAATTTGGCCTTTTCCAAGCGACTTGCCTCATGTGGCTTTGGTCCATAGTCCCATCTCTTCATATATTGATAGACTTTAAAGCCATCAACTTATTTATTTATTTAGAACTTTTTTTAAATGAAAGTTTTATTTTATTTTTTTAAGAAAACAAATCTATTTTGTCTCCCTCTCACACCCACCTTGTTGGAAAAAGAAAAAGAAAAACAAACTCCCTCCAGGAAATATGTATAGTCAAGCAAAACAAATTCTATCACTGGTCGTGGTAAAACAAATGTCTATACTTCTCATTCTCACCTTGAACGCATTACTTCTCTGTCAGAAGCCAGACAGCATATTTATCACTGGTCCTCTGGAATCTGGATGGTCGGTGCACCGACCTCAGTTTTTATAGATTTTTCAAGTTTCTAAAAAATACCAAAAAGTGCTTTTAGTAAGTGTTGGCTCATTTTAAGTAGTAGTCATGATAATATACATACTCAGATGTATTGTATATGTATGTACCCATATATTCCATGTCTATATGGGTATACACCCATATATAGTCATATTGTACTTTTTAGTACCAAACCAAGAAATCACAATTTAGTGTCAGGCACAGAAATCATAAGATCATTGATTTATATTTGAATAGAGCCTTAGAGGTCTTATCTTATTACAGATGTGGAAGCAGAGACACAGAGAGAAATTAAATAAATGTCATGTTCAGTCATATTGGCTAATAAGGAGCAGAGCCACTATTTAAATCCTGCTCTCTTTCTACTATATTAGCCAAGATAAGAGTAAATAAATATTGAGGTACTGAATTATAAAAATGAATTAGAGTTTGTAGAGTCGAGATTATCAGACTCAGCCTTTTGGTGATTGGTTTCAGCAGGTTTTTTTTTTATCATAAGCATAATGGGAGTTGGGGGGGGGGGGGAGATGGGTAGCTCAATAGATAGAGTAGCAGGCCTGGAGCCGAGAAGATCTGAGTTCAAATCTGAGATAAGACACTTTTTATCTGTGTGACCCTGAGCAAGTCACTTAATTACAGACTACCTCCCTTTCTTCATCTGTAAAATGCAGATAACAGTGGCACCTACCTCTTAGGATTGTTGGGAGGATTCATTGAGATAATATTTTAAAAATATTTAACACATAGCTTAGTATGAAATAAGTGCTCTATAAATACTAGCAATACAGATTAATATTTACATGGCAATTGATAGAATTTCATAGTGTCACATATGCAAGGTTACACAACCAGTATGTGACAGAGTGAACCAAGACCTTTTTGACTCTGAAGCCAACTAAGGGGCATTAGAGATCATCTATTCTAAACCTTTCATTTTACATAACTGAAGCACAGAGAGATTTGTAACTGAGCCAAGACTAGAATATTAATCTGTATTGGTAGAGGGAATTTTCCCACTGGAATTTCCCTGTGAAAGAAATCACTGGTATGACCAATAAAATCTATTCTGTGTTAATGGGTAGAACAATGTAAATATAAGTAAAAGATGAATCAAAACTATCAAAGATCTCAGTATTCATTCAGTATTCTTTCTGCTTTCTACAAAGTAAGCTTTTGAGGAAATTAAAGAATTAAGGATGTATTATTGACTTCATGGCATTATAAAATAGAATCCCCAAAGTCATCCTCAAATATTATGAGCTGTTTCAAGCATATGTCCATTAAGCTCATTTAAAAGCTCTTTCAAGATGTAAGTATATAACACATGGGACCCTAAAATGTAAAAAAGGAATAGTGGTTAGTTATATTGTGGCTTAGCCTTGATATCCAGCCTCAAATCAGACCTCAGACACTGGTGTTGTGCTGAGTGCTGGGCATACAAAGACCAAAGTACAATGGATCCTGCCATCAAGAACCTTTGGGTCCATTGGGAAAAATAACAATGCAACTTATTTGCTGTTGTTCAGTCATTTTCAGTTCTGTCTGACTTTTAATGAACTCATTTGGGATTTTCTTGGCAAAGATATCAGAGCGATTTGCTCTTCTCCTTCTCCAGCTCATTTTACAGATGAGGAAGTTGAGGCAAACAAGATTAAAGAATTTGTCTATAAATAGATGCAAAATTAATAGGTGCTAGGAATATGAAAATAAAACTGAAAGACTGCCTTCAAGGAGCTTACCGTCCTACAGAGGTAAATAACAGGTACAAAGATGTATGTACAAATCAATACAAGGTGATTTTGTGGAGGAGGGCACTGTTGACCAGAGGGATTGGGAAAGGCCTCCTCTAGAAGATGGCTCTGCAGCTGACCTTTGAAGGAAATGTGAGGTTCTAAGAGGTCCAGGTGAGAGGGAATTGCATATAATTACATATCATCTACCTTTGTAGGTGATAGAGTGCTGTATTCAAGGATCAAGAAGAAGGCTAATTTGACTGCATCATAGGATACATGGAAGAGAATAATATATAATAGGGCAAGAAAGACTGGATAAGGTCAGCTTGGAAAGAGCTGTAAAAGCTCAAATGGCATTTTTCTGCTCCTAGTGGAAATGGAAAGTTTTATATACATATACATATACATATAGGTACATACTGTTAGATTTAAAATAGTTTTGAGCGTTAAATAGTTGTAGATAAGAGAATGGGAGCCATAAAATGTGATAATTAAAATGTTTGGGAGCAAGGGAAATATATAACAATTATGACCTCTGAAATATGTTTTCTACTGTGTCTTGGTTCTATATAAATATAAGATGGTCGCCAGGGAATATATTCCCAATTTATGAATATGCCCAAGCCAACTGGGTTTTATAGAGAAATTTAATTTATAATACACTGATTAATCAATAGAAAAAGAGAGAAAGTAAGAAAGGAATAAGAATGAAGGGCCTCAAGCCAATAAGGCCTAGACCTCAGTCCTAAGAGATAAATCAGTCAGTTGGTTTTATCACTCACCCAAGATCTCTCTAGGTAAGGCTTCTCATGCCAACCTCAGGCTCCACCTTCAAGAGAGCCTCCTTTCAAGAAATGTTTCCAGAGAATTCTCCTCCTGACTCCTCCTGAGTTCTCCTTCCACAGCCTCCTTCAAGACCTCTCCAGGAGCTCTCCCTCCAGGATCTCTCTCCTCTCAGACCTCCTTCAGAGCATCAACTTCCTCAGTCCTCAGACCCCGCTATCTTTAAGCAAAAAATCTAAGTTCCCTCTCCTCAGTTCTCACATCTACCAATCACTCTCGATGTCTCCCCTGTGCCAATGGTGGCTCTAGCTTAACCCAGGACCTCCCAGAGGTCTGTCCCCTTTGCACAGGTCTGTTGAAGGTCATATTCTCAAATAATTAAATCTTGATCTTTGCTGCAGCCCTTCCTAAATCCTGTTACTCTGAGTAGGGTGGAGATTGTAGTTTCCAAGACCTGGTTCTGTCATTCCAAGTATCTCTATTGTATCAATTCTAAAATCAATCATGACTCAAAGAACTTCAAGTTCTATGCTTAAACATAGGTCAAAGCCCTTTCCATTGTTTAGCAAAAGGTTTCTGTCCTAAAGTAGTCTTAAGTAGGGAGGAGAAGGATCCTCCCATGCCAAGGAGTTTCATATTCCAATAGAGTTCAGTAGGAGATTTTTTTTGTATGAAATTTCCCAATGGGGAAATTTCCAACATTCATAAGTCTAAGAAATTTTAAGGTTTACAATACATATAGCTATTTTTTTATTGCAGCCATTGGGGGAATTTGTTTTGCTTGGCTATGTATATTGGTTGTCTTTTCTTTTTTTCAGTGGGAGAGGTGGAACAAGAGGAAAAAAGATTTCTATTCAATAAAAAAATAGAGGTGAAAGGTATGCTACAGAAATGTTGCATTCACTTTCTAATGAGGACACTATATAATTAATTTTCCTCAATTGTTTTATTTTGTTACAAAAGATCTCTCATAAAGTAGGAGTAATCTGTAAATACAGGTAATATAAAGCAAAACAAATCAGGTCAGTCAATTAGTTAACAAGTATCTCTTAAGTTCTAATGCTGTGACTAGCCCTAGGACACATCCATGTAAAATGTTGTCCATGCCCTTAGGGAGATCCCATTCTAATGGGGGAAACAATATGCAAATAACTATGCACAGACAAGCCCTATATGGTATAGTTGGAAAATCATCCCAGAAGAAAGACATCAGCAGGAGTTGGGAGAGACTGAGGGATAGGGGCTGGAATTGGAGAGCAGGAATGGATTCCTGCAGAGGATGGGGTTTTAACTGAGTCTTGAAGGAAGTTGGAAGGGCTAGAAGGGAGAACATTCCAAGCATGGAGGACAGTCACATCTGGCCCCATGTGTTTGTCATATCTTTCTACCAAAATAGAAACAAGACAGAAAGGCCATGTCTTAAACTGTAATGAATGTCTATTGAATTGAATTTGAGATTCCTTAAGAACTTGTTCTTAAGTGGCTTTAAACTCATAACACTTTCAGAGAACGTTTTTTATATTGGGTTGTTTTGGGTTTTTTTTTTTTTAAATCAGGGTTTTTAAAAGCAATATTCTCCCAGTGGTATTGTATGGATTCAAGTCATGGAAAACTCCAATCTCTAAAGAACTCTAACTGTGGGTGATCTAAAGGACAATGGAAAGATAAATTGTGGGTGGAAGCAAACTACAGCATATTACCAGTGATGACTTGCATGTGAAATCTCATCACAGATTATGTTTGACCCAACAAAAAGGCAAGATGGCTATGTAGAAAGACTGAAGGATAACAAATGGACATCTTGAGGACTGTTTTTCTACCCATGAAATGTCAAAAGAACTGGACAAAGTCCTCCACAACAGAATATTTACAAAAAAGACATATATGAGAAATAAATAAATGCCATACCAATGGAAGGCACACAGATAGTTATATTGAAGTATTTAAGTAAGAATCAGATCCAAGTCAACTACTCATGCTGACATCCTCTTAAGGGCCCTTACTACACATAGACTGATTAATGTGAATGAAGAGTTCTCCTGAAATGGTCATATTCTCTGAATTCTTACTGCATATTTCTACTGGGCTAGAATCAGTTATCAGATATTATGCAATTATAACTTTGAATAGCATAAATGTTAATGTGAATATTTCAGAGGATTTATTATTTCCTCAATCAGAATCTAGTGCACTTCCTCAGGATATTGGTACTTAGGGGGTAAAGACCAAATGTAGAGTCTCACAATAGTTGCTAATGAGAATATGTTGTAGATGTTTCAGTCATGTCTGGCTCTTCATGAGTCCATTTGAATTTGCTTGGCAAAGATGCTGGAGTGGTTTGCAATTTCCTTGTCTTGCTCATTTTATAGATGAAGAAACTGAGGCAAACAAAGTTAAGTGTTTTACCTAAGGTGACACCAGACTAGTAAGTGTCTGAGATCAGATTTGAACTTAGGAAGCTCAATCTTCTTGACCCCAAGCCCAGAGCTTGATTTACTACATCCTTTAGCTGTTTCTGCTAATGAGAATACATTAGTATAAAAGAAAAAGGTTGCCACTAAAAGCTATGATTCTCCATCCCCATTGCATATGATATGATAGGTCCTCAAGAAAAATGAGTTGCTGTGGGGTGGGCCAGCCTCCACAGGGAATAGGGTCATGGGGGTGGGATGGTGTCGGAGGAATGAATGAGGGATGGGATACAGCTTTCTTCATTCAACCAGCAGCACAGGTTTCACAGGATAAACTGCTCTGCCATGGCTGAGACCTGGCTTTATTTTATACCCTCATGATCACACATCTACTTGGCATACAGTTTCATTCTCAATATAGATGTTTCCATGGAACCTAACAACAAACAGGAAGCCTAGGGAGATAGTCAATGAAACATTGTTGCTAAGATCAGACATAGGTTGGGGAATTCAGAGCACAGATTTGCCTAGAAAAGAGGGTCCTATCTAAGTGGGTATACAAGGATCCTTAGGTTTAATTTTGTAAGTGGGCTCTCCTGGTAATATCCTAGGGGGACAGAGTGGGACATCTGTATTAACCCTGCAAGCATGTTGCTCTCATCTATTTTTCCTGGGGCTGAGTAGGAACAATAATCATACCAATTCCAATAATAAGGGTAATAATGAAAGTCACTTAGATGGGGGTTTCAGTGGGTATTTCCATCCTTCCTGGGGGCTGCTTTGCAGTCCCCAGTTTCCACGTGTCAAACACCATGGTCTTTGATGGCTCCTGGCAATGAGTTTCATTGATTAATTGAATTAAAAAACCATGAAAGCAAGATCCCAGAGCTAGGAAATAGGTCCCTCAGTCTCAAAATATTAGCTTCATTTATTTGTATTTATAAATCTTCAAAATGCTTTTCTATCCACTGTCTCACTCTTGCAGTAATTCTTTTAGATAGGTAGGACATTTTTCCTATTGTATCAGTAAAGAAACTAAGGTGCTAAGATGTTAAATACTTTCCCAAAATTTATAGTTACTGGTACAGCTAAGACTTAGGATGCCTAGAAGGGATATTGGCTAGGCACAGGCATTACATCTCTGATTTCATCAGCATAGAAAATTTCCAGATGAGGGAATTCCCCTTACCAATGACTTCAGTAACTTCTCTGAAATTTATTTTTAGGGAATTTTCCAGAACATCGAGAGGTGAATTAACTTGTCCAGAGTTACACAACTCTCATGTCTCAGAGGAGGTACTTGAACCTAGTTCTTCCTGGAGGTCATCTAATCTAACTTCTGATTTTATTCATGAGGCAATTAAGGCCCAGGAAGATTGACTTATTAGGTGTTACATGAAGCAAAAGAGCTAGAATTTGAACTAAAGTTCTCTGATGTGAAACTTTGTACTCCATCCACTGTGCCACCAAGGGAGATTTTGAGTAGAGTACTAAGGGTACTAATGGTAGAGGAGAAAGGATCCAAGGAGTGAGTTAAAAGAAAGCCTGGTTGTCTATAAAAGTATTTTAATGGAACTGCATTGCCTGAGATAGTGATGTGGCACAGTGGATAGAACACTTGCTCTGGAGTCAACAGGTCCTGAATTCAAATTCATCCTCAGACACTTGCTAGCTGTGTGACCCTGGAGAAGTCACTTAACCCTATTTGACTCACTTTTTTCCTTTAAAATAAACAGGAGAAGGAAATGGCAAACCAATCAAGTATCGTAATGAAGAGTCAGACACAACTGAAAAAACAAATAACATTAGAACTTGGTTCTCTTGACATTGACCATTCCCTTTCAGTTTCTCTCCATGGAGCAGCTTTCTTAAAGCTAACCCGACCTCTTCATAGCATCATTATATTTCCAAAACCTCCCTGAAAAGAAATCCCATCTCTTATATAAGGAATGAGTTCATGATTCTCTACTATGTTTCCATTTGTATGGCTTCATTTATACAAAAGAATAGGCTAAAAGTAAAATGCAATTATCTTTGTTATCCCAAATATCCATTGGACTGACCTACTTTGGAACATGGAAACATTGGGCTAAACCCAGGACACTGAGGGAGGAATTTCAGTTCTAATAATGTTTCATCTCATGATCCTGAACTACTCATTTCTCTTTTCTGTGTCTGAGAGGTTCCGTCACCATAAGATAAAGAATATTGAGACTCTAACCCTGAAGTCATTTGTTAACGATATCAAAAGTTTTTATGATATTTATAATTTATTTATATATTTAATATTTATTATGTTTACTTATAATATATTAATATGACAAATATACTTATACTTCTATATATTATATATTACTAAAGAAATATATGCTTATATATTTATAGAAATGCATTACTTTATTATAATATACATATTTATTATAACACCTGTTATTTATTATCTATGCTACATATATCACATATATAATATATAATGTATATTTTATATTAGATAAATATATTTTAAAATATATGTTTATTATTATATTATTTTATATTTTATTTATTCATTATTATTTAGAAAGCTGTTCCTGATATATCTGGATAAATAGGGATTGAAAGCTCTAAAAAAATGTTATCTGATCTTTCTACCAAGCAGGCCAATGAGAGATTACATTTCCCATCTCCTTTTTCCTTATTCTTTAAAGGGGTACAGACCCACTGAAGTGCTCCCCTGATTAAAGGATTGGTAATACTTGAGTGCAGGAGGAAGTTGTGTCTTGACATGATGACAGCGTAATGGGCTAACCATTTTGGAAGCAAGATCATAGACTTGCAGGCCCAGAAGGGTCCTTAGAGATCATCTAGTCTAAGAATCCCCTCCCTCATTTGATAGGTGAAGAAAAGGGGGCAGCATTGAGTGGTTCAGAGACTTGCCCAAAGTACTACTAATACAAGATTCAGGTTAATTTAGTTTTTTCCTGACCTCAAATCTAGATCTCTTCTTATTATATAGTCCATTACCTTCCCTATGAAAGTACCATATGAAAAAAAAAAATTTCAGACAACTTTTTATTTGCAAATGTCTGACTTGAAGATTTCTCCCCAAGGATACCATTTACCCTTTCTTTGGCTTTACTTACATTCCATTGAATACTTCCTTACATTACTGCCAGACTGGAAAACCTCATTTTTCCAGAGACTCCATTGATTCTTTTTACCAACTCATTGTCTCCATCTTGCCACCGAGCCAAGCTTCTTCTGTTCATTAGTAGGCATTAAAGTGAAATGAGTCATAAATAGACCTAATTCTAGGAAACAGGAGGTTCTGGGTTCAAATCTTGATTCTTTTTTCCTAGGCATGTGAACTTTGAAAAGTCAATTAACTTCTCTAAACCACGGTTGGCTCAGCTGTAAAATGAGGGAAATAATAGCACCTACCTCACAGAATTGTTGTAAAGACAAAATGAATTGTCATATAAAGTAGTCTGTAAACTTTCAAGTACTTTGTGTATGTGAGATATTATCCTCATTACAAGAAAAGATGCTCTCTGCCTCTCACATCACCTTGGAGTCAATCAGTGAGTCAATAAACATTGCTTTCTGAATGTTCTTTCCAAATTGAGCTGTTTATATCCCTTTTCTCATTGAACTAATAGGGAAATGGACTAAAGGTTGTTTGGTGCTAATTTCAGAGGATTGAGCATTAATAAAAAACCTCTTTCTTTTTTTTTTTAAATGACTCTTTCAAGACTCCTCCGAGAAGACTTCTCCTTTGGAGAAGGAATCCTTCTAGATGCCTTTACAACTTGTCATTGTTAATCCATTGCAAAACTGTTTGTTTTAAAACCATTCATTCATTCATTCATTCATTCATTCATTTATTCAATATATGCTCATTTAGTACCTGTTATGTGCCAGGAACTTCATATTGAGGCTACAAACATGAAAATGAAATGGTCCCGTCTTCAAAAAGCTTGGATTCTATTGGAGAGCTTTCCTTGAATTATCAAAGATTGGAAAACCTAATGTTTATTGGGCTCTCACCTATTCTTTCTATCAACTTCTGCTTCTGCCTCTCCCCAAACCACCCAGCTGAAACCTTGCTCTATAAATAATCCCAGTATTTCCTTGGATGACTGTATGTAATTATCACTTGCTAAAGCTTCCGAGGAATTCCTTCTTTGCATTTGTGAGCTATCCAAACTGTCTGGGGTCTCAGGTCCAATTATACAAACCTCCTCACTAAGAACAGATGAAAGAAAACATCACTTTGTCCAGTAATGTGCTATCCAGGCAATGGTCATGGCAGTGGGACGTAAGGAATGGTAACTGCCTGTGGGATAGGGAAATGCACCAGGTCTCTGGACTTGAGGGGAAGGACCTCTTCAAGATAACTTAGGGCGCCAAAAATTGAGGCAGTATAAGATGGAAGGAGGATGTGAGGGTTTGGGGTAGGGGGACTTTGGGGCTGGGATCCCAGTGGGGAAAAGAGAAAATTCTGGAGTGTCACATCAGAGGCTGGATGAGGGTGTGGGAGGTGGTATACCAGCTGGAAGCCCTCTGACTCCAGGCTTATACTGGAGCCAGAAATATCCTTGGGGAAGGGAGAATGTGACTGTATGTAGTCCAAGGCTGAAGAAAGTGAACCATGGCTGCTGGGGAGCCACGGATGAAGAGGCTGGCCTGAAGGAAGTGGAATGTTTCAGCCTGAACAGACTGACGCACAAAGAGGAAACCACAAGACTGGGGAGAACCTTTCCAAACCCAAGGCCTGTGATCAAACGAGGGACAGGAAACAGCCCTGCCAAAAGCCCTCTCTACTGCTGGCTGGGTCTTTGAACAAAAGCTTCTTGGACTCCTCAAGCAGATGCTAGAAGCCCAGAGAATCATTGCTAGAAGCCTTCCCACCCCCTCCACCCCCATAGACTCAGAAATGGGCCATGCTGAGGGAAAGAATGAGTTTGAATGTTCTTTTGGGGGGTTGGGTAGAAGACTTGAAAACTGCAGCTAGAATATAACAAATATCAAAAAATGTCAAACTCTATTAAGAAGCGGATGTCCTGATCACTAAGCCAAGCAGATCACCATTACTCGGTCAACAAACATCAGTCTCAAAAATTGGAAAGGAAATAAAAATGGTATCTCATGTATAAGTGGGGATTTTGAACCTTTGAACTTCATCCCCAGAAGTCCCTTAGTATTTCCCAAAATTCCCTTTAATTTCTCTTGTTTGTGTGATCACGTTATTGTTTTACAAGTTCTGTAGCTCTTCTCTCTTGCTCTCTTTCTTTCGCAAGCGGGCTGGGTTAGCACCTTTTTTAGCTAGTTCTTTTTTACTTTTGTTATTATTAATAAAACTTTTACATAAAGTTATTGGATATTAATTTTCATCTTTACACTAACCATGCTCTTTATCCTTCTGATTTACTAACACCATCATGTACATCTATTCACATCACCAATGCATTCCTCATCCATAGGAGAATTCTTTGAAGGAATTGGGGATGTTTAGCCTGGGGAAACGTAGAGGAGATAGGATCATCTTGAAGTATTCCAGCTCTGTCATATAGAAGGAGACCTGCCTAAATTGGATCAACCAAGCGGCACTCACTTAACTGTTCAGTAAGAGACAATATGGATGAGAGAATAATCAAATGGCCCTCAGAAAAGGACATTGTCATGGAAACAGACTCCCATAGGAAATGAACAGAAAGGCAAAATATCATGTGTGAAGTATGACAGCATGCTTTTTTTCGCTTAAGACTTCGTTTCCTTTTTTGCCTGAGTCATAATGAGTATGTTTCTATTTATTTCATTAGGACCAAACTGATTGAAACCCTAGCTGGTAATATTTATCTCAATATGTGAAATTCATAGCTCTCTGTTTGACCTTTTCCCTCTATGTAGGCAACTACTGCCTGCTGCTTCTGTTGGTCCTATCACCCTTGTCCTTGAACTCAAAGATATTTTTCTCTATATAAAAATTTTAATATGTTGATACAACTTTTGATAATCATTTTCTGCCATTTTGAGACCCGTATTCTGTCCTCCTCTCCCTCTCCTCTCCCTAACACTGAGAGGGCAGGTAATATGATTTAGGTTTTACATGTGATCTCACGCAATACATATTTCCTTGTTTGTCATGTTAGAACCTAAGGTTTTTAATCCTGTCATGGAAGTGTTCCATGGTGGTGAAAGGAGACATGGACTTGAATTCAAGAAGATCCTAGTTCAAATCCAGCCTCAGATATTTTACTATGTGTCCTTGAGCAAATAATTTAATCTCTGCCTAAGTTCCCTCAACTATAAAATAGAGATAATTATAGCACCTATCTCCCAGAGTTGTTATGAGAGTCAAATGGGATATTTGTAAAAGCATTTCTATAGTATGCAACTCAATAAATATTGGACAACTACATGGCACAGTAGATAGAGAGCTGAAACTCAAGTCAGGAAGCCTCATCTTCCTGAGTTCAAATCTAACCTCAAATACTTCCTAGTCATGTGGCCCTGGGCAAGTCATTTAACCTTGTTTGCCTCAGTTTCCTCATCTGTAAAATGAGCTGGAGAAGGAAATGGCAAACCACTCTAGTGTCTTTCTCAAGAAAACCCCAAATGGGGTCACAAAGAGTCAGACATAACTGAAAAACAACTGAACAATAACAAAATAAATACTTATTTTCTTTCCTTCCCATTACCCACTTGAGTAAAATCCTAGTAAAAGACATTCACACTGAATTCAAGACCTAATGGAATCCTAACTTAAGTTTCAACAAACATATGAAAAAGAGAAAATTCTACAGTATTGGGTTTCCACTGAAAAAGCCTCAGGCCCCTCCTTTGACAGATCAAAGGAAGGATCCATCAATCAATCAATCAATAAGCATTTTAAGCAAAGCTTGGAGACCCAACCAGAAACTATCTATTCCCATTGTGGAGCCTCAGTTAGTGACAATGGACTTTGGAATCCTCTTCCCTTGGGAAGTGTCAAGTCGAGAGGTCTAGCAATCTGTGGGGCTGCAGTGCATTCTGGGTTGTGCCTCCTGTGGGAAGCGCTGCTAACTTTGTACTCTGCTGACACCAACCATTTGAAAATAAAACCTTCTCTCTTTTTTTTCTCTCCCACTTTTGGCTCAGAGTATTCTACTAAAACACACTTCAAAAGACTTCTTTATAGAAAGAATGTTTCAAAAATATAATATTTCCATCTGTTATTCCAATAATCCATGCTTTGGGACTCTCCTTATGAGCCCTTTCCTTTTCTTTGCTCCCATTTAGATGTACAAATATTTGATTATAAAGCCCTACGGGATGCTCGGCCAATCAGGCCTCAGGATCATGAACATTCCTAACCCTATAATTTTGTCTATAGCAGGCACCTCCTGCCGTGAAACTAACTGCTAAGGGTTTGTAGCATTGTAATTCTCAGACTGTTCCATCTCAAGGTTACTCTGAGGGGGAGAGAAGGAAACAGCTTTAATTTTAACAAAATAAACTTTATTTTGTAATTTTATTATTTGTTTTTTTTATTCTTTCGACACTTTATAATCGACGTGTCTGGTAGCCAAAGGGAGGGCAGTCTCCCCAGCTATGAGGTGGCCTGGGGGTAGGTATCTTGATTCACAGAGCTTATTCAAGGAGGTGGCTGCCCAGGCTGTTAGTCATACTCTTCTTTGGACCAAGCACAGAACCCGAATATTTTCTGCCTTATAGAAACTGGACCCAACTATGCCATGCCCACTCACTTAAGTCTACTCTTCTTTTCTTGATGGGTGGTACAAGCAGTCTCCTCCTAGATACTCTGCCTTGAAATATGGAGGTATAGATTGTCTTCAAGCAAAATTCTTCCAACAGTGCATCATTTCAGCAAATGAGTTGGATTGTTTCCATCTCTTAAAGGAAGTTTGTCTAGTTGACGTATGGACTGCTAATGTTCACAAGAAGGATTTTGTTGTGGATGGTTATCAAATCAGTTGCAGGAGAATGCCTTCTTTACACACACAAGTTAGAGGCAAATGACCCTGTGGATTGGAATTGCTTACACGTAGACTCAAACCTGTACTGTCCTTTTATTAGAAGAAAATGAATGGAAAGTCCCTTCAGTAAATCTTAAAGGATGTCAGGGTGGAGGAGAATCTTTTTCCAGGCTGAAAGAATTTTCCTGTTTTCTTAAGTCAAAAATATTTTAAAATAGCGACCATCTTTTATGTGAAGTTGAGTCTGCGGGTAGTTCTCTTTGAGTAAAGGCAGATACAGCTGCAGCTGAGTTTGTAGAAGTCCTCAAAATGTATATTTTTTAAGCAATAGGGTAATTAATACCTGAATGCTCAGGATTGTTCATAACTAGGAGTCACAGACTTTTCAAAATAAATAAAGTAGGTGGCAAAATCACAGAATCAGAAAATTACAAGTGGAAAGGATTCCTTGAGGTGTAAGTGCCTCCCACAGTAAGTTTTTAATTTATTTTTTGGGGTGGCTCATAGATTGGAGCCGGAAGGGGCTTGGAGCCTGGTCTAGTCCAGCTCTCTTATATTATAGTTAAAGGAACTGAGACTCAAAAAGTTAAAATATTTGTATATTACAGTAGATAGAGAACTGACCTCTGAGCCAAGAGGATCTGAGTTCAAGTGTTACCTCTGACCCATTTTGTTTTTGTGTTTCAGTCATTTCCATTGTGTCTAACTATATGTTCCCATTTTGAGTGTTCTTGGTAAAGATACTAGAGTGGTCTACCATTTCCTTCTCCAGTTAATTTTGTATTTGAGGAAACTGAGGCACACAAAGTTAAGTGACTTGCCCAGAGTCACCTAGCTAGTTAATGACTGAGGATAGATTTAAACTGAGGAAGATTCATTCCTGATTCCAGGCTCAGTTCTTTATTCACTGCCCCTATCTGCCCCTCAGACATAGATCACTATGAAATCCTGGGCAAATCACAATATTTCTTAGCTAGGGAAGTCTTTAAAATTATATATTTAATTTTTTTATTTTTAAAAAATTCTACTTTCTGTCTTGGAATCAAGACTGTGTATTGTTTCCAAGGCAGAAAAGTAGTCAAGGCTAGGCAATTGGAGTTAAGTGACTTGCTCAGGATCACACAGCTAGGAAGTGTCTGAGGCCATATTTGAACCCTGCTCTTCTCATCTCTGGACCTGGCTCTCCATCCACTGAGCCACCTATCTGCCCCCAAGAATACATTTTAGAGAAGATGCTTACCTGCTCTGAGAGAGGAAGTTTCCTTGTCCTGGATTTCCCTATACTAAGTAAATCACAGGTCTAGCCTCTAACCTCATGCAGGTCTTTATAGATCACAGAAGCAGGATTTTTAAAAACCCAAGTTATCACCCTATTACAGTGCCATCCTTTCTTAGCTCTAGCCTGATGTCATCTGATGCATAGGTGGAACATCCTCTACATGTTAAATGAAAGAATGCTTGGGGTTGGGGAGGGCAGCTAAGTGGCTGCAGTCTTGGAACCAATACACTATAGATTCCAAGATGGAAGGAAAAGGTTTTAAAAACCCTCTAATTGTGGCAGTCCCAACACCAACCAGTCAGCAGAGGTAGAGTTTTATTCAGGGAACAAACCTGCTGGAATCCCACCATTTTAAAGGCCTATTACAATGACAGTGCCCTCTTTTAAAAGAAAGAAGTCAGAATTCAGAAGTCCTATCCATTCTCTCTTGTTTTTAGTCTCAAATGAAACTTCAGTCCAATGACCTTTCTTTATTATTACTTATTAGCTTCTGGACACATAAAATTTTAATTCTGCCTCCTTTGACCTATGGGTAATCACGGAGTCTGTGGAAATGTAAAATTATATTTAACCCTTGAAATGATAAAACTATATTTCTTGCCATGTCCCCAGGCATGCCAGATAAGGAAAATACTGCCCACTTCCCAATACCCCATTTTTAGGAAATCTACTAGGAATTTTTTTCCCAGATTTCTAGGGTTTATTATCCCTTGTAGGTCTATAGGGTATGTTAACCAGATGTTACTGATTGGATTGTTCTGAAAAAAAAAATAGCTGCTTCTTTTCCCTGGCAAAGCAAAATTACACATCATGAGGTCTTCCATGAATCAAGCAATGGCCTCAGTGAATTTCTGTAGCAATCATTCTGTTCACTGCTGACTCTTAGTATTATTAATTTTACTGTGGTTTAGTGAAGGCCACTCTTCTTCTTCTGAGGATGACATATGGTCAAGTCCTAGCCTACTGCCCTGTCTTGGTCATGTCACCCCTTGCACTTGAACCCAAGCTTAAAAAAAATTTTTTTTTAAATTAAGACTGTCATGGAAGAGATCCAGCACAAAATCTGTTTTGAAGAAGAATTTCCTATAAATTGTGAGGCCTTCCAGATGCTTCTGTGTATAGGTGACTTGTGCTGATCACATCTAGGTTTGGGATACTGAAGAGGTTCCTAAATTAGACTTAACTATCTACAGAGGAAAAACTAAGTCGATAAAAAATATTTATGATCCATTCTATAGCATACATTTAGATAGACTTTTATTATTTGTATATTAGTGTTTGTCATGAATATGTATATACATATATACATTACATACACACATACAGTGATGGAAAAAAAATTAAGTTCATCTGCCCAAATGTCACTCTAGATAATAAGTAATATACAAACATAACTCAATATATTAATATGTCACATATTAATATAGTACTTATTAACATACATATTATTTATTACATATATTTATGTGTGTGTATAGACATACCTGGTTAACCGTGTGTGTAAATATTCATGTGTATGTATATACACATATATAGAAGGAGAGGATTAATCCAGTATCTGAGGAAGGATTTAAGCTCAGGACTTCCTGTCTCCAAGTTAAGTACTATACTCATTAGATCACCTAGCCACCCTAGTCACGATTATAAATACATATATTATTATATATTAAACACAACATTATAGTTGGGTTCAATAAATCAACTTCATGAATACAGGGTGGTTTAGATAGCAGATTTAACCTAACCCCACAGTTGAACAACAGATTTTTGGAAGGAGATCTGGAGATTCTGGTGGACTGAAAATTCAAGATGAGCCAGAAATGTGATATAGCAGCCAAAAAAGACATTTTGATCTTGGGTTGCATTTAAAGGAGAACATTTTTCAGGAATAAAGAAGGGACAATCCTTTTGTGCTCTGCCCTTGTCAGGTCACATTTGGAGTATTGGGCTCAGTTCTAGGCACCATAGTTCAAGGAAACAATTGATAAGTGGGGTATGTATAATTGGAAATCTGTTACCCTAAAAAGAACTACATTTCCCAGGATACCACTGACTTCCTGTCATTATGTACTTCCTTTAGACCGGGGATATTAGGTGGGGATGTGGAGGGTCCCACCTCTTTACTTCCTGTCCTGAACTTGGTGATGGTAAGGTCAGTGTTTGAACTGGCTGATCAGCCATAGGCACATGGTCTTTATTTTGAATTCTCTTTATTCCATGATTTCTAGTGATCATTAATAAATCTCCTAAAATATAATATTTTTATTTGAGATTTAATTTTAACTTTTGCAGATGTCACATGGATGTCAATCAGGATGGTGAAGAAGGCCCTTGAATCCATTCAGATGAAGATTAATTGAAGGACATGGAAAAGTTCAGGCTAGAAAAGACTATACTGAAGTGGGATGTGATCATTGTCTTCAACTGTTGCATGGAGAAGGTATTATTAGCCTTCTTCTTTATGGCCTCAGAGAAGAAGTAGAAATTTTAAGTAGTAGAAAATTAAGAAGAAATTATGTAGGAAATTTATACTTGATGTCAGGGGGGGGAAATCCAGCCTCTGTAATAAAAGCTATCTAAAAGTGGAATTGATTGTTTTTGAAAGTCTCAAGATCATGCATTTAGAGCTGGGAGAAACTTTGTCAGTCATCTAGTTAAACTTTCTCATTTTAAAGATCAGGAAACTGAGACCTGAAAATATTAAGTCATTTCCCCAGTCACACAGTTGGTAAATGACAGAGCCAGGATTTGATCATGAGTCTTCCAATTCCAGATCTATGTTTCTTTCCATACCAATGGATTAGGAACCAGGAATGGGAGTGTAGAGGTTCCCCTTCACTGGATATCTCCAAATGGAGGCTGTATGACCACTTACTAAGTATGTATCATCAGTGTACATTAATTTGGGGTAAGAGTTGGATTATATGATTCCTGTCCCTTTCAACTCTCTGACTTATTGTTTAACAATAAAATAATTTGCACTGTGTGTTTTGTTGACCCGCCATCTTTGTCAGAATCTTAGGGCACTCAGGCAGTGCCCTAGCAGAACTTTACTACTGGGACCTCATTTTTCTGCTCTGACTCTGCTTCATCTTAATAAAATTTTAACATTCAATTTTCCCATTTCTTTTTTAGCAAGAAAACAAAACCAGATGCTTTTCATTGGGTAGTTGGCTATGGCATTTTAAGTTCTTGTGTCCAGGATAGAAAGCAAAAAAAAAAAACTCCAACCCAATTTTCCCTCAGGCCTACTATGACTTTCTCTTTTTTGGGTTCAGAAGTAATTTAGTTTGTTTTGAAGAATATGGACTATGGACTGCCTCCTCAGAGGGATACAAAAGAAGGTGATGAGAGGGCTTCCCTCAGGGGACAGAGGCTCCACTTCTTTGATTCTCTGAAAGCTAAAATACCTCCTATGGTTTTGAGTTAGACTTTCAGGGACATAGGAAGGTGGTAGTAGAAGAAAAATCACTTTTAAATTAAAACCAATTTTTTATTTAATAAGAATGGTTTTTTTTTTGAGAAAGTTATGAGCAACTGAAAAAAGGGAGGTTAACAGTAATGATAAGAAACCAGATAAGAATCTTATTGACACAAACCTATCCTTACCCTCAGAGTTAGTGACTCAGGGAGCTGAGGTCTAAAGGAACAAAGGAATGTTCTCTGATATGCATCAAGCAAGATAAGAAGACTCTGGGCTTGGTAAAAATATTTTGAGAGAATTATCATCCCATGCCCTATAGCAGAGACTTTTGCTTGCTAGAATCTATTTTCTTGGGCAAGTCACTTAATCTTGTTTGCCTCAGTTTCTTCTTCTGTAAAATGAGCAGAAGGAAATGGAAAACCACTGAAGCATCTTTGCCAAGAAAACCCCAAAATGGGATCACAAAGAGTTAGATGGGACTGAAAGGACTGAACAATAACAAAGTATTTTTTTCTGCTCTTAACATATGATCTAATTGAGTGAGCCTGGGGTTTTCTTTTAGTTTATGATTTCCTCTAATAACACCTGGCATTTATACAAAACTTTAAGGTTTACAAAATACTTTATTACTATTATCTACTTTTATCCTTATAACAGTCATGGTAGGTAGGTTGTATAATTATCCCCACTTTACCAATGAGGAAACTGTGGAAGGTAGAGGTTAACTGACTCACCCAAGGTCATACAGTTAGTATGTGTCTGCTGAAACATGATTTGAACTCAAATCTTCTTGACTCTAGGTTCAGCACTTGAGTCACCACTCCACTTAGCTGTCTATGAACCCTGTCTCATCCATTTAATGACTTTCCCGTTTTGGTCATTTCAGTTCTCACAATGCCAATAGATCACCACACTTCTGCAGCTACTTAAGATAACAAACAAGTTTAGGATCATACATTCATAGTTGAATGAGTCATCAGAGACCATTTAAATCAATAGTTCTCAAAATCTTTGGTTTTATGTCCCCTTTACACTGTTTTTTTTTACCCTTATCTTCCATCTTAGAATCAATATTATGTATTGGTTCCAAGGTAGAAGAGTGGTAATGACTAGGCAATTTGGGGATAAGTGACTTGCCCAGAGTCACATAGCTAGGAAGTGCCTTAGGTCAGAATTGAACCCAGGACCTCCCATATATAGACCTGACTCCCAACCCACCAACTCACCCAGCTGTGCCCCCCCCCTTTTACACTCTTAAAATTATTGAGGACTCTGCAAAGAACTTTAGCTTCTGTGGGGTTTATCTATTGATATTTTCCATTTTAGAAATTGAAACATTTTGGGATATTATAAAAAGCTTTGACCTCATGGACCCCCAGAAATCATCAAGGAGATCCTGAGGATTTCCCTGGATCACATTTCAGAACCACTCTAGGTCAATCCTCTTATTTCTCAGATGAGAAAACTGATCCAATCAATTATTAAACTTGAGAGAGTTGAATTCTAGAACTAGTACTCTTACTACTTAACATAATATATACCTTTTTCCAATCCCAGCTTTTCCTCATGTCACCTCATCTTGGTACTTTTACACTATTATTATATATTATTTTCAAAACCTGGAAAAACATCACCAATTTAGATGATGTGTACAAGGGATAAAACTTGCTGTTTCCAAAAGACCTTCTTTGAATACTGTCTCATTTAGAACCAGGGCAGGGGGAAAGAAGGGGCACTTTGAAAAACTTACTGTGAGATAAAAATATTCAGAAAGAGAAGTAGTTCAACATCATGAGAATGCTGCCCTTGTTTCTGCAAAGGGAAGAAGAAAAGATTAAAGCAGTTAATTTAACCTTCATAATAAAGATTTTTAACTTGAGGAGCCTACAAGGAAATGTGGGTTTCCTCAGTTAAAGCTTATGAATTGTAAACCTTCCTAGTTTCTCCTACATCTCATCTTGTTATTGTGTCTTCTGTTCTTGGATACTGCCTAGGTTTCCTTTCTTCTTATAGATGAGACATTCCATTTGTTAACCCCTTCCAAAAAATAAAAATGCCTTTTATTTTATAAATAGATGATTGTGCACTATTAGTTATGGCTCCCAAGAGTCCCAAGGAACAAGTTTTAATGGATGAGGCATTCACTGAAAATTACACCTGCTTCATGATACATAGACACTCTGGGAGTCACACAGATGGAGGAGCTCAAATACTTTCTTGGAAGCTAAGAGCCAAAATCTTAAACAGTGGGATCCTCTAAAGTCATAGGAATGATGTGAGAAAGAGAGGATAGCCGAGGAGATGAGTCCCTGGAAGGAGACACCAAAGATGGATGAGTTGGCTCACAATAGTCTGATGCCTCAGCATCGAATCCCAGGAGGCTTGTTCATATAAAAAAGTAGTAAATCACAAAACTGTACTTTTTATGATGTTTTATTATGAATATAAGTGTCATGAAGATGAGAAACTGAATAAGCCTTCTAGCACACACCATATTTTGCTTTTGGATAGCTCAGAGGGAGTTGGAAGAATTAAATATGCCAAAAAACCAAGAGGCCACCTTGAAGTCCATGGTTGACTCTTCTGGCAATGACTGCAAGACACTCATTCAAAGTAGAGAATACTGGTGGGATTAGAATAGAAAAGACAACCAGTTACTTATATACTTGCTGGGAGCCATCAAAAACCACTCTGTTTGACATGGTCCATGTGGAAACCAGGGATTGCAAAGCAGCCCCCTGGAAGGATGGAAACATCCACTGAAACCCCACTAAGTGAGTTTCATTATTAACATCCCCTTATTATTGGAATTGCCATGATTATTATTCTTACTTGGCCCCAGGAAAAATAGATGAGAGCAACATGCTTGCAGAGTTAATACAGATGTCCCACTCTGTCTCCCCAGGATATTACCAGGAGAGTCCATTTACAAAATTAAACCTAAGGATTCTTATATACCCACTAAGATAGGACCCTCTTTTCTAGGCATAAAACCTGGCAAATCTGTGCTATGAATTCCCTAACCTATATCTGGGTTATGTTGATTCTACCCACTGATCTTGCCCTTAGTAACAATGTTTCATTGACTATCTCCCTAGGTTTCTTGTCTGTTGTTAGGTTCCATGGAAACATCTATGTTGAGAATGAGACTGTGTGCCAAGTAGATATGTGATCAAGAGGGTGTAAAATAAAGCCAGGCCTCAGCCAAGGCAAAGCAGTTTATCCTGTGAATGGGTTGAATGCGAAAGCTGTGCCCCATCCATCATTTCACTGACAACATCCCACCTCCAAGCCCCATCCCCTGTGGGAGGCTGGCCTACCCCACAGCAACTGGCACCCAGGACCAGGGACTCATGGCTAGGTAAATCCCTTTCCCCCAGATATAAAAAAGGCCCACCCCACAGCATATACTTTTCAGTCAGACTGGGCTAGATGTTTATTTTCTGAATCCTACTGAATTAGCAAAGTAAGGAAAAATTAATATCTTTAACCAAGTTCTGAGTTACGAAATAAATCTATAAAAATCTATAGAATTTCTTTGTAATAATGACAATAATCCAAAAGGCAATACCTGAAAGAGAAAGACCATTTAAGATAACTATAAAAAGCATAAAATATTTTTATACCAAATAGACCAAAAAATGTTATACTAAAAATACCCTCAATGATTGAAAATATTCAATTACCAAAAAAACTACATAAAGAAATGAAGAAATCAAACAGGTGAAGGAATATTCAGTTCTTATGGCTAGGCTATGTCAAATTAATACAAATGACAATTCAATCAAAGTTAATTAGCACATTTTATATTATGCAATCAAACTTCCCACAGTATACTTTACCAGTTGGGTGAAATAATGATAAAGCTCATTTGGGGAAAAAATGATCTAGTTTATAAATGAGAAATAAAGAAAAAGGAAGAAAGGAGGGGAGCATAGTCCTTCCAGTCACCAAACTCCTTATAAAACATTGATCACCAAAACCATTTGGTACTATTTTTTAAGAAAAAATTTAAAAAGAAAATTAAAAAGCAGATCAATGAAACAGACTAGACAAGGGAGAATTAGAAATAATGAAATTCAATAATTCAATGTTTGATTAGCTCCTCAATATAAATTTTTTAGGAAAAAACACCCATTTGAAAAGAACTACTGGGAAAACTGGAAGGCAGTGCAGTAGGAAAAAGGCTTAGATCAACAGATTATATTATGTCCCACAATAAACTTAAAATGGATATGCAACCTGACTATTAGTTCCATAAAAATTAGAAGAAAAACAGCTCATTAGACTTTTATAGCTATAGGAATGAATTGTTAGCCACCAACAGTCAAAGGTAATTACAAAAGACAATCTTTATTAGATTGCATGAAATTGAAAAGTTTTTGAACAAAAAAAATTAATTTACCTAGGAAAAGAAAAAAGGACCACACTGGGGAAAAATCTTTGTTATAAAATATCGCTGACAAGAAATTTTTTATCTAAGATATATAGATAATCAATAGATATATTTAAGACAAAAAACCTTTACTTAGTATATAAATGATTCAAAAATGTGAATAAATTAATGAAAAAACTAATTGTGGGGGGGGAGCAGCTGGGTAACTCAGTGCATTGAGATGGGAGGTTCTAGGTTCAAATGTGACCTCAGACACTTCCTAGCTGTGTGACCCTGGGCAAATCACTTAACCCCCATTGTCTACCCCTTACTACTCTTCTGACTTACAACCAATAAATAGCATTGATTCTAAAGCAGAAGGTTAAGGTTAAAAAAAAAAAACCCAACTAATTGCATACTACTAACAATCATATGAAATAAGCTCAAAATCACTAGTAATAAAAGAAATGCATAACAAAGCGACTTTGAGGTTTTTGAGGTTATTTCTAGCAAGTTGAAAAAGATGCCAAAAGATGAGAATAATTAAAAGTGTAGCAATTGTGGAAAGATAGACATGTTGGTGCATTATTGGTGCAGCTTTAAGATAGCTGTTTTAAAAAGCAATTTGGAATTTTGAAAATAACATGGCTAACACATCCGTCCATATCTTTGGATTCCATACCTCCATCTGACTTTAGTTTAGAAAGTGCTCCAGTTAATTTCGAACCACCAACCTGTATACTACCTCAAACAACTTTAGTGGGCTATATTCCAGCAAACTACAGAAGGCTTTGTGAATCTGAAATTTAGTGACTTCCCTCAGACCCTTAGATCCTCTGGGTCTGCCTGGCAAATGAACCAGTCTGAGGAGAGACAAGAATTAAAATATTGGCTGACGTCACAGAGGCTGTCTTCATCCGCCTCTCATCTTTTGTTCTGAATTTCTACTTTTCTCTGGGTTTTTTTTTTCCACTCAGCAAATGTGGCTGGCAATAACCCCTCTCTCTTTGAACTGCCTTCCATATTAATACAGAAAGAATGCTTTCTATTTCATATCCTAAGCTTTTTCCTTTAGACTTTTCCCCATGACATTTCATTTTCATCACAACAAATATTAAGTGCTACTTATGTATATAGGATACTGTATTTCATTCTGGAGATTTGAGGTGAAAATAGTCATTCCTTTCTACTCCTCCACTCATAAAGTTTACAAACTATAATAGAGATAAGGCAGGCACATACATATATAATTACAAGTTAGAATGAGATAAGTATAGAGGGAGAGCCTGTAAATTCCAAGAGGGAAGGAATTCCTTCTATCTAAAGGGATTTGAATCCACCATTTTGTTCATTTTTGGTTTTAAAATATTTTGACATTTTTTATATTTCTGAACATATCTATCCCTGCCAACCTTTGCTACAAAGACTATTTTTAAAAAGAAAGAACTGAGTATTTCAGCAAAACCAACAAACATATTAATCATGCTTGGCAGGATATGACCTATTCCATACATTTAGTCTTTCACCTCTAAAAAGAAATAATAGAGGGCATTTTCTCAACTCTTCTCTGGGGCCAAATCTGCTCACTATAATTAATACTTTGATTTTTTTCTTCTCTGTTTATTTGGTGGGAGTTTTCTTGGTTCTCTTTAATTCATTCTCCTTATGTAAGTTTACATGTCTTCTCATACTTCTATGAATTCCCTAGAAATGTTATTTCTTATAATATGTTAATATTCCATTGTATTGACATGCCACGACGTATTTAGGTATTGCCCAAACAATGTTCATTTTATTTGTCTCCAGTTACTTGTCAGTGTGAAAAGTCAGTTGCTTTTACTACTTTGCTGTAGAGAGGACCTTTCTATATGCCTTTGACCTCCTTTGACTATAAACTAATCAAGGGAATCTCTGGGTCAGAGGTTTCAGGCATTTTATTCACTTTTCCCACATAATCCCAAATTTCTTTCCAGAATAGACTAGTTCACAATTTCATCAGTTATATTAGTATAATTGTCTTTCCACATCTCCTTCAGGACTATTTCCATGTTTTGTCATCTTTTCCAATTGCCTGAGGGTGAGGTGAAATCTCAGAATTGTTTTGATTTTTATTCCTTCTGAGGTAATATTCCATGGGGTCATTATTAGTTTGTATTTCTTTTGAGAACTGCATATTTATCCTTTGACCATCTACCTATTGAAAATAAGTCTAATTCCATTTGCATCTTAAATATTAAGCTTTTATCAGGGATATTTTATACAAAGATTGTTTTTCTTCAGGTGATACTTTCCCCTGCTATTTATAGCATGATTCATCTTTCATGCAATAGCTTTACAATTTCATGCAACTCAAATGAACTAGTTTATCTTTTGTGACCAATTCTATTTCTTGCTTATTTAAGAATTCTTTCCCAAATAATAACCAGAAAGGATATTTGACTTTGTTCTCTTTTCCTGTTTTCATTTTTTTAATAACATGACATTTTATTTTAAGGGTATATATCTCTTTTGAGTTTATTGTGGTATACTGTGTAAGATGCTGTTTACATCTAATTTCTGCCAAACTGCTTTTGAACTTTCTTAATATTTCTCATTGTAAAGGGAACTATTTCTCAAATAATTTATGGTTTGGGATTTATCAATCATTAGGCTATAGGAAAGTAATTAAGTACATAAAAATAGGTTTGATTTTATAAATAAGATCTGGTTAAATAGATGCTGTTTCTGTACCATCATATTTCATTAGGTAATATGGGGAAATGGTAACAAGCTGAAAGTGATCTCTTCATAAAATCAATGTGCAAAATGTTTTAAAATATAAAATAATTCTATGGTATATTGTGTGCTTAATTAGGAAAGTCAGTTTAAATAAAGATTTTGAACTGTTTACTTTAATAAAATATTGGACAAATGTTCATAGATTTTGCTTTTAAAACTCTAGTTCCTAATCTATGACCCAATATTAAGATATTTAAAAATACCCCTACATGAAAAAAAAGGAAAAATAGAAAATAAGAGCAGCAACCAAACAATTTCAAAAGACAATAGCATCTCAGGTAATGAGTAGTAAGGAATAAGATAATGAGAAAGCAGGAAGAAAAAAAGAACCTTCAAACCCATTGAATAAGTATCAAAAGATACTGAAAAGAATTTGTCCAAGGGAAAAAATAATTATGAAACAACCCAAAAAAATGATGCTAGACCTAACACAAGATCCATCAAATTTAAAAAAGGAAATGAAGTTCATGAAGAAAGACCTGATATTGATAAATAGTGAGCATTCCTAGAGAGAAACTTATCATCAATAAAAATTGAACAAGACAAATTGATAGCCAAAGTCAATAAGGTGTGTGTGTGTGTGTGTGTGTGTGTGTGTGTGTGTGTGTGTGTGTGTGTGTGTGTAAATATGGAAAATTTGAATAGAGGAATGGAATCAGTGGGAAATATAGTTCTCAGACTGGAAAGCAAATTGGCAGAAGAGGCAGAAATGCTGCAAAGAAACATCACAGGGTCACTTATAACTGACAAAAAGGCTTAGAAGTTTTACAAGGAAAGGAAGATGATAATCTATAGATCCTCAGATTACACCCCCCAATGCAACAACAGAAATTCCAATGATTTTTTAATTCCTTAAGAATATCTTCCACATCTAATAAGATCAAAAGACAACTTCCTGATTTATATAATTACCCAAAATCCCCAGAAAGAATCATCAAATTTACTTACCTAAATACAATGCTAGTACCAGTTTCATGAATAATAAAGATTTTAGAAACATGTAAGAAAAAATTCATTTCTCAAGGTGCCTCAGTTCAAATTATATGGTAGTATTACCCCATCAAGAGAAAATAGGGACTTCCGGTTAAGATGGCGGCTTAGAGAAAGCTAAAGCTCAGATCTCCTGAAAACCCTTCCCGACCGATCTCAAACGATAAGCTCCTAAGGCGCCGAAATTCAAAACGATCAACAGCACAGACCCTGGGAACCCTCCTCCTGGACCTGGACCCGGTTCAAAAGGTACGGCTCCCCTTAAAAGCCAGAACCCGAGATCCCTCGGACCTCAGGGGTAGGAGCGCAGAGTCCAAGGCTCCCGGAAGCCGCAGCCCGGCAGGGCTCAGAGAGCAGAACCCTCAGGGCCTTCTACAGTCCCGGTGAAAGTTACTGCCTGGGGCTTCCGCTGCAGAGAGCTGGTCGAAACAACAGCAACCCTCAGGGCGGGCAAGACAGCCTCACGGGCTGGATCCTGCTATCCAAGTCGCAGTGAAAGTCCTTGCCCTAGAGCTTGGGAAAGCTGCAGCCCATCCTCCCCCCCCCCCTCCCCCCCCCCCCCCCCCCCCGCAGGCCTACGAAACAGCCTCACGGCCAGCGATTCTGAAGGCAACTTCCTGAAAGCGAGCTAGGGGGAGAGTGTGGCCTCGTGGTCTGACCCTTCCATTCCAGTTCCAGTGAGGCATATTCAGTTTAACCCAGGGAAAGCTCATAGAACCAACATCTGCCCAGGACTAAAGCCTCGGATCACCAGAGATAAGAAAAGCTAATCCTCCACATTCAGAAATGGCAAACTCCACAGAACCACAGAAGCCCCAAAATACCAAGAAAAATAAGAAGAAAGGGGCGACTTTGGACACATTCTATGGAGCCAAAATACAAAATACAGAGCAGACAGAAGATAATATAAAAGAAAATGCTCCAAAACCTTCCAAAGGAAATGGAAACTCTCCACAAACCTATGAAGAATTTGAATCAGAAATGACCAAAAAGATGGAAGCCTTCTGGGAGGAAAAGTTGGAAATAATGCAAAAGAAATTCACGCATCTACAAAACCAGTTTGACCAAACTGTAAAAGAAAACCAGGCTTTAAAGGCCAGAATCAGGCAGCTGGAAGACAACGATCGTGTAAAAGAGCAAGAATCAATAAAGCAAAGCCAAAATACCAAGAAATTAGAAGAGAACATAAAATATCTCACCGACAAGGTGATAGATCTGGAAAATAGGGGGAGAAGGGATAATTTAAGAATAATTGGACTCCCAGAAAAGCCAGAAATAAACACCAAACTGGACATGGTGATACAAGATATAATCAAAGAAAATTGCCCAGAGATTCTAGAACAAGGGGGCAATACAGCCACTGACAGAGCTCACAGAACACCTTCTACACTAAACCCCCAAAAGACAACTCCCAGGAATGTAATTGCCAAATTCCAAAGCTATCAAACAAAAGAAAAAATCCTACAGGAAGCCAGAAAAAGACAATTTAGATATAAAGGAATGCCAATCAGGGTCACCCAAGACCTTGCAAGTTCTACTCTGAATGATCGTAAGGCATGGAACATGATCTTCAGAAAGGCAAGAGAGCTGGGTCTCCAACCAAGAATCAGCTACCCAGCAAAACTGACTATATACTTCCAAGGGAAAGTATGGGCATTCAACAAAATAGAAGACTTCCAACTTTTTGCAAAGAAAAGACCAGAGCTCTGTGGAAAGTTTGATACCGAAAATCAAAGAGCAAGGAATACCTGAAAAGGTAAATATTAAGGAAAGGGGAAAATGTTATCTTCTTCTTTTACTCAAACTCTCTTCTATAAGGACTACATTTATATCAACCTATGTATACTAACATGTGGGGAAAATGTAATGTATAAATAGGGGGTAAAGAAAGACCAAATAGAATAATCATTCTCACACAAAGATTCACATGGGAAGGGGAGGGGAAGAAAACTCCTATAAGAAGGAGAGGAAGAGAGGGGGGGGGGGGTTACTTAAACCTCAATCTCAGGGAAATCAGCTCTGAGAGGGAAAAACATCCAGATCCATTGGGATCTTGAATTCTATCTTACCCAACAAGGGTAAGGAGAAGGGAAAACCAAGGGGGGGAGGGGGAGAGGGAGAACAAAAAGGGAGGGAAAGAGAGGGGGGAGGGGGAAGGAACAAAAAGGGAGGGACTAAAAAGGGAAACATCAAGGGAGGGGACAAGGGGGACTGTTTCAAAGTAAATCACTGGACTAAAAGGTAGAGCCGAAGAAGAAAAGGTTAGAATTAGGGAAGGCAATCAAAATGCCAGGGAGTCCACAAATGACAATCATAACTTTGAACGTGAATGGGATGAACTCACCCATAAAATGTAGACGAATAGCAGAATGGATTAGAATCCAAAACCCTACCATATGTTGTCTTCAAGAAACACACATGAGGCGGGTTGACACCCACAAGGTCAGAATTAAAGGATGGAGTAAGACCTTCTGGGCTTCAACTGATAGAAAGAAGGCAGGAGTGGTAATCATGATATCTGATAAAGCCAATGCAAAAATAGACCTGATCAAAAGGGATAGGGAAGGTAATTATATTTTGTTAAAAGGGACTATAGACAATGAGGAAATATCATTAATCAATATGTATGCACCAAATAATATAGCACCCAAATTTCTAATGGAGAAACTAGGAGAATTGAAGGAAGAAATAGACAATAAAACCATACTAGTGGGAGACTTAAACCAACCATTATCAAATTTAGATAAATCAAATCAAAAAGTAAATAAGAAAGAGGTAAAAGAAGTGAATGAAATCTTAGAAAAATTAGAATTAATAGACATATGGAGAAAAATAAATAGGGATAAAAAGGAATACACCTTCTTCTCAGCACCACATGGCACATTCACAAAAATTGACCATACATTAGGTCACAGAAACATAGCACACAAATGCAGAAAAGCAGAAATAATGAATGCAGCCTTCTCAGATCACAAGGCAATAAAAATAATGATTAGTAATGGTACATGGAAAACCAAATCTAAAACCAATTGGAAATTAAATAATATGATACTCCAAAACCGTTTAGTTAAAGAAGAAATCATAGAAGCAATTAATAATTTCATCGAGGAAAATGACAATGGCGAAACATCCTTTCAAACCTTTTGGGATGCAGCCAAAGCGGTAATCAGAGGTAAATTCATATCCCTGAATGCTTATATTAACAAACAAGGGAGAGCAGAGATCAATCAATTGGAAATGCAAATGAAAAAACTGGAAAGCGATCAAATTAAAAACCCCCAGCAGAAAACCAAATTAGAAATCCTAAAAATTAAGGGAGAAATTAATAAAATCGAAAGTGATAGAACTATTGATTTAATAAATGAGACAAGAAGCTGGTACTTTGAAAAAACAAACAAAATAGACAAGGTACTGGTCAATCTAGTTAAAAAAAGGAAGGAAGAAAAGCAAATTCACAGCATTAAAGATGAAAAGGGGGACAGCACCTCCAATGAGGAGGAAATTAAGGCAATCATTAGAAATTACTTTGCCCAATTATATGGCAATAAATATACCAATTTAGGAGAAATGGATGAATATATACAAAAATACAAACTGCCTAGACTAACAGAAGAGGAAATAGAATTCCTAAATAATCCCATATCAGAAATTGAAATCCAACAAGCCATCAAAGAACTTCCTAAGAAAAAGTCCCCAGGGCCTGATGGATTCACCTGTGAATTCTATCAAACATTCAGAGAACAGTTAATCCCAATACTATACAAACTATTTGACATAATAAGCAAAGAGGGAGTTCTACCAAACTCCTTTTACGACACAAACATGGTACTGATTCCAAAACCAGGCAGGTCAAAAACAGAGAAAGAAAACTATAGGCCAATCTCCCTAATGAATATAGATGCAAAAATCTTAAATAGGATACTAGCAAAAAGACTCCAGCAAGTGATCAGAAGGATCATTCACCATGATCAAGTAGGATTCATACCAGGGATGCAGGGCTGGTTCAACATTAGGTAAACCATCCACATAATTGACCACATCAACAAGCAAACTAGCAAGAATCACATGATTATTTCAATAGATGCAGAAAAAGCCTTTGATAAAATACAACACCCATTCCTATTAAAAACACTAGAAAGCATAGGAATAGAAGGGTCATTCCTAAAAATAATAAACAGTATTTATCTAAAACCAACAGCTAATATCATCTGCAATGGGGATAAACTAGATGCATTCCCAATAAGATCAGGAGTGAAACAAGGATGCCCATTATCACCTCTACTATTTGACATTGTACTAGAAACACTAGCAGTAGCAATTAGAGAAGATAAAGGAATTGAAGGCATCAAAATAGGCAAGGAGGAGACCAAGTTATCACTCTTTGCGGATGACATGATGGTCTACTTAAAGAATCCTAGAGATTCAACCAAAAAGCTAATTGAAATAATCAACAACTTTAGCAAAGTTGCAGGATACAAAATAAACCCACATAAATCATCAGCTTTTCTATATATCTCCAACACAGCTCAGCAGCAAGAACTAGAAAGAGAAATCCCATTCAAAATCACCTTAGACAAAATAAAATACCTAGGAATCTACCTCCCAAGACAAACACAGGAACTATATGAACACAACTACAAAACACTCGCCACACAACTAAAACTAGACTTGAACAAATGGAAAAACATTAACTGCTCATGGATAGGACGAGCCAATATAATAAAAATGACCATCCTACCCAAACTTATTTATCTATTTAGTGCCATACCCATTGAACTACCAAAATACTTCTTCACTGATTTAGAAAAAACCATAACAAAGTCCATTTGGAAGAACAAAAGATCAAGGATATCCAGGGAAATAATGAAAAAAAAACACATATGATGGGGGCCTTGCAGTCCCTGACCTAAAACTATATTACAAAGCAGCAGTCATCAAAACAATTTGGTACTGGCTAAGAAACAGAAAGGAAGATCAGTGGAATAGACTGGGGGAAAGCGACCTCAGCAAGACAGTATACGATAAACCCAAAGATCCCAGCTTTTGGGACAAAAATCCACTATTCGATAAAAACTGCTGGGAAAATTGGAAGACAGTGTGGGAGAGACTAGGAATAGATCAACACCTCACACCCTACACCAAGATAAATTCAAAATGGGTGAGTGACTTAAACATAAAAAGGAAACCATAAGTAAATTGGGTAAACACAGAATAGTATACATGTCAGACCTTTGGGAGGGGAAAGGCTTTAAAACCAAGCAAGATATAGAAAGAATCACAAAATGTAAAATAAATAATTTTGACTACATCAAACTAAAAAGCTTTTGTACAAACAAAACCAATATAACTAAAATCAGAAGGGAAACAACAAATTGGGAAAAAATCTTCATAGAAACCTCTGACAAATGTTTAATTACTCATATTTATAAAGAGCTAAATCAATTGTACAAAAAATCAAGCCATTCTCCAATTGATAAATGGGCAAGGGAAATGGATAGGCAGTTCTCAGATAAAGAAATCAAAACTATTAACAAGCACATGAAGAAGTGTTCTACATCTCTTATAATCAGAGAGATGCAAATCAAAACAACTCTGAGGTATCACCTCACACCTAGCAGATTGGCTAACATAACAGCAAAGGAAAGTAATGAATGCTGGAGGGGATGTGGCAAAATAGGGACATTAATTCATTGCTGGTGGAGCTGTGAACTGATCCAACCATTCTGGAGGGCAATTTGGAACTATGCCCAAAGGGCGACAAAAGAATATCTACCCTTTGACCCAGCCATAGCACTGCTGGGTCTGTACCCCAAAGAGATAATGGACACAAAGACTTGTACAAAAATATTCATAGCCGCGCTCTTTGTGGTGGCCCAAAACTGGAAAACGAGGGGATGCCCATCAATTGGGGAATGGCTGAACAAACTGTGGTATATGTTGATGATGGAGTACTATTGTGCTAAAAGGAATAATAAAGTGGAGAAGTTCCATGGAGACTGGAACAACCTCCAGGAAGTGATGCAGAGCGAGAGGAGCAGAACCAGGAGAACATTGTACACAGAGACTAATACACTGTGGTATCATCGAACGTAATGGACTTCTCCATTGGTGGTGGTGTAATGTCCCTGAACAACTTGCAGGGACCCAGGAGAAAAAAACACCATTCATAAGCAAAGGATAAACTATGGGAGTGGAAACACCGAGAAAAAGCAACTGCCTGAATACAGAGGTTGAGGGGACATGACAGAGGATAGACTCTAAATGAACACTCTAATGCAAATACTATCAACAAAGCAATGGGTTCAAATCAAGAAAACATCTAATGCCCAGTGGACTTACGCGTCGGCTATGGGGGGTGGGGGGGGAGGAAAAGAAAATGATCTATGTCTTTAACGAATAATGCTTGGAAATGTTCAAATAAAATATATTTTAAAAAAAAAGAGAAAATAGAAGGAAAAATTGGAACATGACTTACACAAGGTATAGGGACTGGACATCTGATTTTATTGGTCTAGGAGATTACAGAATGAGGAAACTCCATCTCCCAAGGCAGGTCAGTATCTTCTATGTGGCATAGGAAAGATGCCTAGGGTACTATGAGTATAAGTGACTTTTCTAGGGTCACATATTCAACCCATGTCAGAGGTGGGACTTGAACTAAGCTCCTCCTGACTTAAAGACTAGACATATACCAACCACTTCTCTGTTTTTGTCATTCTGTCTGTCTGTTATCTTTGACCAGAAACCCAGTCATATCTGAAGATTGAGGCAAGGAGTTTTCTGACAAAAATGCATGTCAAGGAATGCATATGTCTCTTCTGAAATTGGCCCTGAACTGGTGGATCACTTATTCCACTGCATTCACTGCATTCCTTTGGTTGAATATAGTCATTTGCAGGTGGGGGAGGGGCAGGGGTGGGTGGGGAGATGAAACACCTCTTTTTGGATTTCAGAGAATTGTTCCTGTTCACTCGCCCAATCCCAACTTGGAAAGTTCCTAATCTTTCCTACAATTGGAAATAAGATAATTAATTTTGTATCCTGGTTAATAGTTTTTTTTAATTTGTTATTTGATTGTTTTTAATGTAAACAATCTGTTTCCTCCCTCATTCATTGTCCAGTGCCAAAGTTGAGGAAAACCACTGGTCCCAATTTGTTATACAACTGGCATTCATTACTTAATAAATCAATATGATTGGGATCTCAAGCTTTTGTTTCCTCAGTCATTTCATCTTTCCCACAACCACAATAGTAATGACATTCATGTTCTATATTTTGTTTAGCCATTCACTAACAGTTAGGCACTTATTTTCTTTCTAATTCTTATATAATAAAAAGTGCTGCTATAAATATTTTGAAGTATATGAGGATTTTCTTTTTATCAAAGGCTTCCTTGGAGTATTAACCCCTTCTCATATAGCATATAGATATTTTAATCACATTATTTGAAAAATTCCAAATTATTTTCCAAAACAGTCATACTGGTCCCCAGCTCCATCAACAATGTTGTGGTAGGCCTTTCTTCTCTTTCCAATACTCACTATTCCCAATTTTTTTGCATTTTTGGCAGACATTAATTTTCACAATTTGGAACTAATATTGTATTTTACATGAATTTTCTTGTCTTTTCTTATACCACTGTAGTGTTTGTTTCTCTGAATTCTTCTTTCTTCCTTTATCACTCTCTATTCTCTTATCTCTATCCATTTTTGCTTTATCCCTCCAATATCTACCTTCCTCTTTCATCTCACCTTCTGGGACTCCATCCACTGCTAATAAATTTTTCTTTCATTAATCCTTTTCCTCTCATGATCCTCCCATTTTCTTGCATTCACAGAAACCCCTCCTTTCCTTATAAAATGGATGTGCCATCTCATTCTTTTCCCTCTTGCTTCTGTTTATAAGGCCAAAAAAATAAGTATATAGGTATACTTCTTGTTTCTTCCTGCCACTTCCACATCCTTTACTGCCAATTTCACCCAGGGACTCACTCCCCTATTTTGAGATTCCATTATCCTAATTGACAAATCCCACTTGTACCCTTGATCCAAAATCATTCCATACTGCCCTCAACTACACCTCAGGTTCTCTTAATACTTTGGGGGTGAAGAACTTTTGCAAGACCTTTCTTCATAGAACTCAATCTATTTGTCTATAGACACTTGTACCATCACAGTCAACTTCCTGGAAAAAAAATCATCTATACTTGTTTCCTCTGTGACTTCACAACCACTTTCTTTCAACTAGATCATCATGTGGGATAGTGGATAGAATGGCAGACCTGGAGTCAGGGTTGTTGTGAGGATCAAATGAGATCATATTTATAAAACAGACAGGATAATACTTGGCACATAGTAGATGCTTAATACTTCTTATTCTATCCATCCATTCATCACACCCCTGCATTTTGGCTTCCAACCCCATTATGTGATGTGCTTCTCCAAGGTTACTAATGATTTTTTTTAATTGACAATTCCAATGATCTGTTTTCAGTATTCAACTTTCTTGATCTCTCTGTACATTTTGACACTGTTGGCCACCCTTCCTTTCTCAGAATACTCTTGCCTCCCTGTTGTGTGTGTGTGTGTGTGTGTGTGTGTGTGTGTGTGTGTGTGAGTGAGTGTGTGTGTAACTATTCCCTTATACATCTTGCAGACTTCTGTCTGAGTAGTCATTCTTATTCTCTTCTTTTAGATTATAATTCATTTCCCACCCTTGAGTGTGGGTTTAGCGCCAACATTCTTTTCTGGGCTTGCTTCTCTTCTCTGTAGCTCTTTTCTCTCTTGATAATCTCATCAGCTCCTATAGGTTCTGTTTTAGCTCTGTTTAGATATCCTCTTTGTCTATTTGTGCAATGCTCATCTCTTTTCTAAGCTTCCCTTTTACATTATCTATCTCATAGATGTTTGGTTGTTCCATTGACATTTCAAACTTAGCAAGTTTAAAATAGTACTCAGCTTTCCCCCAGACTACTCTTAACTCTCCTATTTCTGCTGAGGATACCACCATCCTTGACATTACCCAGGTTTACAAACTCAAAGTCATCCTCAACTCTTCACTTTCACTATCTAAATTCAAGACGGTTTCAAGGCTTTTCCATTCTACCTTTGCATCTCTCATGTCTATCATTCTCTCTCTATTCATGAGGCCACTTCCCCAATTCAAGTCATGGATGCTCACAAGAGCATCCTCCTAGGTCTAAGTGTCTTCAGATGATTTTTTTCTCCAATCTCTTCCTCAAACAGCTGCTAAAACTATTTTCTTAAACCATGTCTGACCATGTCATATTCAATGGCAGATGCCTTTGAGGCAGTTTCCTTTTTGCCCTAGGATAAAATACAAAGTTCTCTGTTTGGTATTTAAAACCCTATAAAATCTGGCTCCAACTATCTTTTTGAAATAATGTCATGTTTTTCTCATGCACTTTATTTTTTAACAAAATAGTCTACTTGATTTATATTTTATATGTTCATTTCTGGCATTTCCACAGGCTCCACATCCCACTCCCCATGCCCTCTCTTCTCACTACTGTTTTCTTGAAATCTCTCAATCCCTTCAAGGATCAACCTCACTCCCCAAACAATAATTCTGTATTTTCTTTGCAAATTATTTATATTTACTTATGAGTACTCATTGTATGCTCTCAGAGAATGCAAGCTTGAGGGAAGGCACTAACTCTTTTTCGACTTTATATACCTAGTGCCAAATACATAGTCCGTACTTTAAAAATGGTTTAGGGAACAATATGGTTGCTTGCTGAAATCTTAACATTCTTTATTCTTTACTGTGCAATAATTGCATTGCTTTTAAATCCTATAATTTCTTCAATCATTTTCTACTTTAGGAACGGATAAATTCTGGAGTGTTTTTTGTTTAGATATTTTAGCAATATAAATAGAATTATCATTACAGTTTTTGTAGATAGAAGTCCTTTCCTTCTGTCATTGACCCAGTGGTGTATACCTAGTAGTAACAAATGCATTAAAATATAGTCATAATTTAGTAAATTTCATTCATAATTCCAAATTGATTTCTGAAATGGTTGAACCAACTCATTCACATTGCATTGCATGTTGTGGTCTCTCCAACATTTTCTTCCTCCCCTAATATTTTCCAATTCAGTGAGTGTGAGACAATATTTGTCTAGTTTTAATTTTTTTTAATTGCAATTCTCTGATTATTAATGCTTTTATACTATTTTAATGTAGTTGTCAGTTTGCATGCCTTTTTAACAAATTAGCTATATTACAAGCTATTATTTTGACAAATAATTCTTAATCTTGTAGGTTTGTTTTAATTATATTCTGCAGTTCTGATTTTTATTAAAGCTATTTAATTCATATCTTCCTCCCTATTTGTCTTTTCCTTTAAAAGTCTTCCTGAACTTCCACAGGCTAGAAAGATTTTAAATTTTATCTATCTATTTGTCTATCTCTATCTCTATCTATCTATCTATCTATCTATCTATCTATCTATCTATCTAACTCAGGTCAAAAGAGTTTTCATTTTCTATAATTGAAATTATCTATTTTGTCCTTTATTGACCTTTCTAACTGTTGTTTCAGTATGATTTTCTCTCTATAAATAACTATGAAAGATATAATCCCACATTTTCCTGTGAGATGCTAGTCTTGTACTTATCTTTCTGGTGAGATGTTTTTCAGTTTCCTTCAAGTTATTTCATAGTTACAATCCTCCACCCCTGACCAGTATGTTGTACTCTTACATTTTGCTTCTTGGTCACACATATCTTATTTATTTTACTGATCCACTCTTCTGTTATTTAGCCTTACTATTTTTTTGGCTACTCACTAAAATAAACTGCAGATTTTGTCCTAATACTAAGAAATCAACAAAGAAAACCTTTTATAGAAATAGGCAAAATAATGAAATGAATATGAAGGAACCAATAGTCAAAGACATAAACAGACACTGAAAAATAAGTAGAAACAAAGGAAATCTAGTATTATGGCCTAATAAAAGTCAACTGTATTTGTATGTCCTAGAAGATTTCAAAGAAATATGGGAAGAGTTAGAGTAATAGGAAAAAGCAGAGCTGAAAGAACAAGGTATACGATGACTACAGCTTTCATTGTTACATTAAGGAAACTATCCCCTTAACTGTATAGTTGAGACTAACCCGCCTAGATCAAGGATTTTCAAAGGTAATATGTACAGCCTCAGCCTAGTTTTGCTGAATCTCCCATTTGTATGGAGCTGACATATAACTGCATGCCCATACATGACTCACTGAATTATATGCAACTTATGCTTGCAACTCATGCATGTCTTCCAACTTTCCCAGAGTGTCAGGGACTCCTCGTAGCATAGAATAACATTATGCTTTGAGGGAGAATATTTTTTGAGAAAAATTGGATTAATTTAACTCAATCCTAGGACCCTAGAAGAGACTACAAAAATGAGAAGACATGACAAGTAATTATAAAATACTGTCCCTGAGCTGTTTGAACTTGATGTCACCTGAAAAAATTGTAAAACTGGCCAAAGCAAAGATGGTTACTCATTCACCATTTACTAGAGAAGTGTAACCAAGTACAAAGTAGTTGCCACAACAAAGAAGTGGAAGGGACCCTGAAACTACCCTCATAAATAAGAAGTTATTCCTATATCATTCTGTTCATTTTTACAAATGAACTTCTACTCCAAACTGGTGTTGCACTTTGCTGCTATGCCTCAAAGCTTGATGAGGAATATGAACATCATTACCTCATATAACAAGAAAAAGCACCTAGAGAGATAACAGATCTGTAAAAATTGGCTTTAGATCCAACCAAATACTACCATACTGACAGAATGTGAAAGGGAAACTGAAAGGATGAAGTTATAAAACAAAAAAAACTTTTTTATAGTGCTCTATAATGACAATAGAACCACCACACTTAGATTTGGCTACCATAGCAGTTACTGTACTTTATGAAGAAGGATCAATGATATCACTCAAGAAGTGAAGTTGGGAAGTATATCTGTATCTAACCAAATTGAAACACATTAAATCAATGCTAGAGACAACCCAATTTTTAGATATTCAGGGGTTATATTATCCTGTGATTCAGATCTGGAAAGAATCTTCAATATTATCTAAATCAGCCTCCTTGTTTTACAGAGGAGGTCACCGAGGCCAAGAGAGGTCAAATGGCTTTCCTAAGACTGTACAAGTAGAAAGTAGGCTATTTAGCATTCACATCCAAATTCCATGGTTCCAAATCCAGCTCTTTCCCCCTAAAACTATCATACTACTATATAATAGAGAGTGCTAGACTTGTAGTAGGAGAAGTATTGGGTTTAAGCCCTAACTCAGAAATTAACTAGCTGGGTGACTACAGATAAGTCATTTAACCACTTTTAGCCTCAATTTTCTCATGTGTAAAATGATAGCAATAGTATTATATATCCAAAAGGATTGTTGTGAGGATCAAATAAGATCAAATGCACAAAGAATGTTGCAAGATTTAAGTATTACAGAAATATTATCTTATTATTATTAATGCTTAGTGATTAATTTGGAAGATAACTTTAAAATTTTTTGAGATTACAGAAGAATGGAAAAGAGCATGTTTTGAAAACAGAAAAAAGGCAGCCAAGGAACTATTAGTACCTAAAAATGGGTACTCTCTCTAGAGAATAATTCTTGTATTAAGAGCATCCTTGACAAAAAAAAATGAGAAAGGAACAAATGGGCTTTCATTGATACATATTGCTTCTTTATTGTTAACAATGAAATGAGCAGCCTTGAAAAAAAAGATCCCATCACATTTATTGGTAATTGACTAGATTTTGACTCAATAGTTTATAATCCAGCATTGGAGTCTTAAAGATGTCTCCTATTGGTATATTACAATCATAAAAGACAATAAGAGTGACAGGAGATAACTTCATTCAGTTAGCAGTTAAATGTGAATATTATGAGAGCTATTAAATCTATCCATGGTATTCATTGGTGCCACAGAAAATATGCTAAAAGATATCTTAACCAGATCCAAAGGAAAGATGAATTCCTTTATTGATGATAAAACTCAACAGATGCTTCTCTTTTGAAGATGATATTAAATTCATTGCATAAAGTCCTAGGCTAGTTTGAAGTTTTCCCAGTAGAATCCATTTTAATATGAAGGTGTTTTCCCTGTCCTGATAGTTTGCCACCACCCCCCACAAGATAAAAAAATGCCTAACCCTAATGGATAAATTCTACAGATCCCTTGTCCTTTTGAGCATCCACCTTTGGACAATATGCCAACAGTTATTAATAAAACAAATGGTACAAGATTGAATTCTCTGAAGGACATGCATCCTCTTATTCTGGCTTTACAGCACCTATGATCAGACTGTTCTCTGTGCTGGCCTTCACCCATTCCCAACAACTGACATAGTAATTCGTGGTTACAGCTCTCTTTGTTACATACTTAGTGCCCATCACAACCCCTCCACATCTAAGCAAAATCATAGGATCATGAATTTAATACTAAAAGGGTCCCCAGAGATTATCTATGTCAGTCACCTAATTTTGTGAATGAGGAAATGGTTAACTCAAAAAAGTAAATACTTTCCCCAAGATTAAATAAGTAGTAAATGGCAGAATCAGAATTCAAACCAAAGTCCTCTTTCTACAAATTAGAAATAAAACACTCTTTCCATTTGTACTATACACTCTTCTCATGCTAAGGATGAATGACGACTGTACTAAAACCTTCCATGAAGAATATTCCTAATCACAGAATTCCCAAGATAAAAAAGTACTTTTGTAGAAACTAGTCCAACCCATAACAAAACAATAAGAGAATCTTGACTATGATATACCCAACAAATGTAGTCTGACTTTTGCTCAAAGATTTTCCATAAAGAGAGTCCACTCCATTTTGAAGCAGCCCATTCAAATTTTGGATCACTTATTTTTAGTCTAGATCTTACCTGTAAAACACAAGCCTGGATTTCTAAAATTTCTGGTCTTTCCAAACAATTTTTCATTAATTCTCTTTATTTTAAGCAGGAACTTCTATTTTCATTAAACAAGTGACAAGTTAGTCTTTTGTTTCATCTTCCTAATCTTCAAACTAGACATAAATAACCACTTGTTAAGTAGGTTGAGAAGAGACTATTTGTCAGCAATAAGGTCTCTGAGATTCCTCTGAGAACTCTGTGATTCTGGGATCTCATAATATTTCTAATCATTGTCTGTGACACTTACTACATTTAAAGCACACATGTAATTCAATAAGTACTTTAAGAATCTGTGATTTCATTAGTTTGAGTGCTCCCTCTACTAACACAGATTACAACCCTTCTGAGCCTTAATAGACATAAATATTAGATGACCTTAGTAAGGAGAGTAGTTTGGTATGCTGGAAAGAGAACTGGATTCTTGCTTTTGTCAGGCTCTTTCCTATCCACTTTCTGTATTCCAGTGAGAAAATGCTAGAAGAGAAGAGTCCTCAGGTTCTCCCCCATCCAGGGCTACTCTTTGTCCTCTGATCTTTGCATCTTTCTGTTTATTGGGTTTGAAGTGAAGGAGATTGAAGATGGCCATGACTTTATGAGTTTCAAAAGGTCAAGGAAATGAGCTGCCAGTCCGGAAGCTAAGATTCATGCTGGTTTCTTCCAGAAGCCAAATGGTAAGAAGTAAAATCAAGAGCAATCTGCCCAGTCAAGTCCAGCAATAATAGAGATGGAGATTTACCCATTCATCAACCCTGCTATATTTGGATGTGAACATTGTGGCATGAAGATTTTATAAAGAATGCCTAAGATTTGGGCCCAATCTTCCCAGTAACCAAGGTCATATAGGAGAGCTTCTGTTCTTGTTACCTTATTAAGGGAAATCTCCCTTTACAAAAGCTGAGAGACAGAGACAGAGAGAACAGGACTTGAATCCCAAATCTAATACTTTGTGACTATGCACAAATCATTTATCTTTGAGCCTCAGTTTCTCCTTTATAAAATGGGAAAAAATAAGGCTTCCACTACTTTAACATAGACTAGGCAATTTATATTATACTATATATTCCCCTCTCCCTACTCACACAGCAATCACCTGAGTTTAGGTACTTATTCACCCTCTACCCAGATTAATGTAAAAGCCTTCCAATTAGTCTTCCTGCCTCAAGTATCTTCTTACTCCAAACCATCCACAACTCAGCTGACAGTGATTTTCCTAAAGTGAAGGTCTTCCCGTGACTTCCTATTAATTTCAGAATGAAATTTAAAGTCCATTCTTCAGCATTTAGAGATGTTCACAATCTAGTCCCTTCCTACGTCTTTCCCTTTCATCTCCTCTGCTCATTCTGTGATCCAGCTACATGAATCTTGTTATCTCTCACTCCATCACTCATCTTTACACAGACTTGTCCCTATTCTTGAAATGTTCTGTTCCTTCTCCTTTACCTTTTATTTTCTCCAGATCTCTTCAAGACCCAATTAAAAAAAATCCTACCTTTTTTTAAGATTCCTTTTCCAGGACCCCAGCTCCCAATGCTTTGTACTCTGTATGTATATCCTATATGTACAAAGCTATTCACATATTTTTCCCAACTAGAATGTGAGCTACTTTAGAGCAAGAATTGTTTTTGCCTTTTTTGGTATCTCCAGCTTATACCCAGTGCCACACACTGTGTTCTAAATAAGTACTTGCTACTTGTCTGCTGACTAAATATGAAGTGAGCTGGCGCTGAAGCCAGGAAGATCTGGGTTTGAATCCCACCTCCGAGGGACTGTGGGCAAATCAGTTTTATGCCCATTGTCCAAAGCAATTTGTTAAGTCTATAAGATGCGGAGAAGGTATCCGCCTGCATTGGTTTACCTAACTCACAGGTTTGTCGTAAAGTGCCATGTAAAACATCATAAATGTGTGTTGTTATTATGGTCTTATGGCCTGTGAGCTATTGTAGCCTTCAAAATGTTTATAATTCTTTTCTTGTTTTTGGTCTTGATGGTGGGTGGTGGTGGGGAGTGATGGTGGGTGGTGGGAAATGTTTATAATTCTTAAACTCGCATGATAAATCTTTCTGAATGTATCTAAGTTGGTCCTCAGAGGGGAAAAAGCATGGTTTATTGCTGATCTGATGCTAAAAGTCTTTCCATCCTGGAAGGATCTGTCAACTTGCATTCACTTGGCTTAGCCCATGATTTTCCTATTGGGATAAGCCAATTTAATGGAGAATGCAAGTCACCTAGCTAAATAAAAATTGTAAATTTTAAAGTTGGAAGAAATCCTTAAGATCATTTAGTTAATTCCCAAGGTCACATAACACATGATCAAGATTTGAACCTTGATTCTCTGGGTCCAAATTCATATTGATTTCCATATGCTAGTTTTTATAGAACTTTAGACTCAAAAATAAGTTGAAAAATCATATTCAGTGAGCCAGTTGCTCCCCTCAAAAGATGAGAAATCTAATGGGGAAATGTAAGAACTATACCTTTACCAACCAAATCTATATCCTGAGCAGACATCAACTTCCAAACGAAAACATATCTAACTTACTTGCCTTAAAAGCTCAGTGATGTTGGAGTGAATGATCTATTTTTAGTTTGTCTACATAGGTGCTCTGGCAAGAGATAACTATGGATAAAAAGAAAAGAATCAAATTAATATTGAAGGCTACCGAAGAGAACAAATGAAGTAAAAAGTCATCATATATTCTATATATATATTTTTTTCAATTTACCCATGTCTCCATTGAATACAACATTGTGTGCCTTCCCATGTTAAAATATTGTTGGTCTAGAATGGATGCAATTAGAAACCAGTTGGATTACATCCTCCAGCCTTGACTTGACTAGACTATGATCAGGACTCTTATCAGCTCTTTTTGGTGGGCTGTTGGCAAACTGGGCATCATTTCAAGTCAAGCCCAATGAACCCTCATTCCCTAAAGAAAACTCTTCACCACTCCCAGTGGATAAGACAGCCTAGCAATCCAAAACAACCTTTCTCTTAATGGAGTCCGAAGTTTGCTCCTTGGTTTATGATGTGTAACAATTGAAGGGGGAGGATATAAAGTTTGCAGCTATTATGTAATCAAAACCATTTGTGTTTTCATGAAGGAGAAGGTAGGAGGAGAAGAGAAAAGAAAAACCCCAGAATTGGAAGCGTGGAGGCTGTGCAGTGAGCAGGAAGTTGAAACTCATCCAGCTGTCACATAACAACAAAAGAAAAATGTTTTATGTATTCAATCATCATTAAATGTGCTGTATGTCTATTTCCCACGATGTTTTGCCAGTATATGTTGGTTTGCAAATGCTAGCATTTCAAGGTCCCCAGAACAAAGTTGCTTTTAAAGTAAAAATTATTTCATTGTTGAGAGCCATAAAAATGAAAAGCTGTGTGGTGAGGGGGAGAAGGTGTTCCACCCACACTCTCCTTATAAATTCTGAACCACACAGCCTCCTGTGGTTTCAGCCATCATCTGTAAAAGGTATTCTCTTAGGGAGCCCAAGCCAAGGTCATAGAATGTTCAAGCTCTAAGAGAACCTTAAAAATCATGGTCTGACTCTCTCATTTTATGGATGAGGGGAGTGAAATGCAGAGATGAAGGCACTTTCAACAATGACCAACTTAGTGAGTGTCAATAAGGTTAAAATGATCAGAAGAATATTTGATTGTATAAGGGTATTAAGAGCTGCAAAGCAATTGGTGTTTGTCCAGTGTGATCTCAACACGTTAGCTGCTCCACTGTGTCAGAGGTGTCATGTGTGTCTGCTATAGGTATGTGGGGAAGAAGGAAGAGTTGGGGAGGTCAGTGCTTGACATATGGTACATAAACTTGTTGACTGACTGAAAGTCAATCATAATATATTTTTTTTTAGAACAAAGATTAAAAAAAGGGAAAACATCTGAAATTAGAGACCAATGTTCCTCATTGTAGAGTTTCTGCTTTTGACCTCTCGAAAATTAAATGCTGGTTTTGTAAAAATCTATATGAGATTAACTACCATATTGAGGGAGGGAGAGAATTTGAAACCCCAAATTCTTCTTAAAATGTTGGGAACTGTTTTTACGTGTAATTGGGGGAAAATTAAATGAAATTAATTTTTAAAGAAAATTAAATTCTGGATTGTAATACTTGTACATAGATTAGTCCTCTCCATCCTTTGCCACCTAAAAATCTTACTCTGATGACCTTTTCTGTGTCCCACTCTGAGAGGCCATTAATTGCTTACAGAGAAGAGACTATGGGCAGTGTTTTAGCCTATTTATTTCATGACTATGAAACGCCATCTTGAGAACATGTTTTACATGCCCTGGGTCATCAGCAGATTGGCTCCCCCATGAATAGAAATATTTGTCACAGATTCCTAAGGCACAACAGAATTCTGCTGTAACTTTCCCACAAGCAAGAATTCCCTTTCATCCATTCAATGCTTCTCCAGAAACTATGTTAAATAATTTGTGTCCTTCCTTGAGGCAATATTCTTTTCTACTTTACAGACTCCACCTTCTTCTTGAATAACTTTGCCACCCTGGAAAACTTTCACCATGATGCTCTCCTTTGTTGGTGATTCCTTGCATAGAACCATCATTTTTATGGAGGACCTTAGTTGTGCTTCACTTTACTCCCATTCCCTTCTTTCCTGGCACCTCCATATGTGTCACCCCCTCTAACTAGACCAGAAACTTCTTGAGCATAGTGATTGCCTTGATCATTTATATTTTCTGTTCAATGCTTAACATGGTGGTCAGCACCCAGTAAATACTTAACGGATCCTCTGTCGTTTAACATAGCATTTCTTCAGGTTGTATCATTTTGGGCAAGGTGTGATCTCAAAGTCTTTAAAAGAAGCTATGCTCATATTTCCCATTGCTACAACATTAAGGAAACCAAAACAAGGGAGCCATAGAGCCAGGAAGCAGTGCCTTTGGGACTAGATGAAGGGAAGAGAAGTGATCAGTCATTTATTGAATACCTACTACATGTCAAGAACTTCACTGATGAACATTTTACAAATATTATTCATTTGATCTTCATAACAGTCCTGAGAGTTAGGTGCTATTATGATTCCCACTGTGTAGTTGAGGAAATGGAGGCAGACAGAATTTAAATGATTTGCCCAGGGCCACACAGCTGGTAAGTATCTGAGACTGGATTTGATGTTAGATATTCATGACTCCAGACCCAGAACACAATCCACTGTATAATCTAACTGCTTTACGAAAGCATCAGATAAAAGCAGACAGAAGCCAAACTTTGGACTTTCTGTCCCAAACTGGAGTTGCCCACAAATGAAGGAAAAACAAAGGGCCAAGTGAAGCTTCCATGAGGTAAAGCAGTATGGGATTGACATTCCTGGATTTTCCCTTTGGGTCTTCATTTCTGATACCCTGTGTTGTTAGTATTTTTGTTTCCAAGTTCACAGGAGGCTCAAAGTTCATCCTGGTAAGTGATGGGGACCAAATGTGCCACAAAGTCAGGGACTACTGTACCCCTGGCAATATCATTTGGACCTTTCTCTCTTCTCTTAGATGTGTCCATGTGAGGATTAAATGAGATAGGCAAGAACCACATTGAATACAATTTTGTTAGCTGCACAGTGCCCAGCGAATAGTCAATTCAAAAAAGAGTTGACAGAATTTCATGTTCAGTAGCATTTCTGATTCTTCAGAATTTGTTGGTAAGTTGGTCAAGAACAGGAAAGATACCCTCTATTCAAATTGTCAATATTCTAGGAGTGGCTGGATTGAATAGGTGATGATGTGGTAGCACAAAAAAGGTATGATAAATATTAGAACAATCTAAGACCAAAAGGAGAAGAGTGAAGAGAGAAGACAAAAGACATTAAAGCTGGTACTGTGTGGGGTTGCTAAACTAAATGATAGCTAATGGATAAAGGATCAGTAGAAGATTGAACAAAAAAAAATTCAGGGAATGACTATGAAAGAGAGTGCCAATTAATGGGCTTTGAAGAATCAGAAGAGATTTATAATTTTTACTTCTTGTCCAAGTTGATTCCAATTATGTAGATGTTATTGCTAACCTAAAGAGTTTGGTTTATTTACTTTGATATGTACTAGAATGGTTCCTTGATGGCCCCTTCATTTTTAGCCAAGTCAACCCAAGAAAAAAGAAAAAATACAAAATGATGCTCTCTTCTCTGACTTTTTTTTTCCATTTCTACAGTGACTGTGGATGAGAGTGGCTAGAAAAGCGATAAATGGAATAAAGAATCATGCAATTTTTAGGCAAGCTATAAAAGTTAACTATTGGAACTCAATGTGAGCCAACTACTAACAAATTAATATATTATAGAAGAACTCACTCTTATCAATATTGACATTCTCACTGTAAATAAAAAACTAAAAGATTAGGAACTTGCATGTAAATGGAAAGATGGCACAGATCCTTCTTGGAGAAAGAAATAAAGGAGATGATTAAATTGGTTTCAAACTGTCCAAAGACAACAATCAAAGCCATTTACTGGAAACTTGCAAAGTTTATAATGAGTGTACACAAAAGACCATCATATGAAAAAATTTGTAGTTTATTTACCAATATTTGTTGCAGAAGAGGAAGACACATAGAAACTCTATGAAGACCTGAATAAGATCCACTAAGCACCAAGTCATTTATATATATATATAATATATATATATATATATGATGGGTTTGACATAAAGGAGAGTATAGGAGTATAATATGAACAATATAATGGAAAATATGGTTTGGGATTAAAATATTAAAGATACCAAAGGCCATTCAACAGTCTCAATGCTATATGTGCTGTCTACTTTATGAAAATTGTCAGAAAGTGCTGCATGTGGTGAACAACAAACTATCACAAAAATATTAAATTGACTAAAATAAATGGTTCCTGCTGATGAATATGGGATATATTTCTAAATCTGTTGTTAGTTGTATATAGTCAGTATATATATATATATATATATATGTATATAGTCAGTTCATTAACATGTTAGAGCAAAGATCAATATCAACACAGTCTTTAAATATATATATATTTCATGCAGTGTTTTAAATTATATGTATATGTACGTATACATGTATGTATATATGTACATATTCATGTCTGTATTTAAAACATTGCATGAAATTACAATAGCTTGGAAGAGATATAAAGACTATAGCCACCATTTCCTACAGAAGGTTAGCCAATGTAAAGTAAATACCACAAAAGATAGTTCAAAAATGCTCATAAAGTACCTCAGCCTGCCAACACAAGATCTCCTTACCAAAATAAATGCCACAACTGGAAGGCCAGAAGTGCCCATAAACTTCCTCAGCTTGCAAATATACGATCTTGCCAACCAGAGGGATATGGTACATAAGGGCAAAACTTGCTTAGAATATAAATTCATTTTCTAAGCAATAAAGAGGTAGATGATGCAAGATTGTAAACAGTATCACTTCATAAAACAGTAGAACGTCCTACATGAAAATAAGCATGTAGAAATATTGGTATAAGGTCCAGTTTAGCCAAATCATCACAATAACATTTGTAGATTAAAGTGGAAGGATGATAAATAAGGAGATTTGCCAGTATTTCTTTGGTAATTTATTTTTAATGTCATAAATACATCTTGACTTACTTATGGTGCAGAAATGATATTTGGGGAAATGGTCAGGAAGAATGACTAAATATACATAGGAGAAATTCAAGCTAGAGCTGCCCCAATTTTGAAAAAAATTGAGGGACCAATTTTCAAGATACATATTATAGAATAAGATAGCAAATAGAGTAAAAATCACAGAACAAAAAGACAATTGAGAAGACATCCATATGCCTACTGACCATATGCCTATTTCATTTCTACAAAATAAATACTTTATGAGAATATCTTTGATGAACTATGAGAAAAAATAGAAAAGCTTTCCCAGATGATTTTCTGTAGCAGGTCATATTTTCATAGTCATAAAATGGATTAAATGATATACACATAATAATTATTTCACTATTTATTATTTGTTGACTACTTAATGAGACTTCTGATCCTAAAAAAATTTGAGCCCCAACCACCCACACAGGCAAAACAGAATAGATGAAAAATGTCTATTATTCTGACTCTGACACTCAGTTGGTCAGGCAGCACAATAAGTTAGTTGATCAGTACATATATGTTGGCCTGGGGCTATAAATAGTCAGTGACATAATAACAGAACTAAATAGGAGTTTCAGTGTCATGGGTTTATTTTGCTAAATTGTAAAGTGCTCTCAATGATCCCTGACAAAAAATACCAATACTTCAATACTAATATTCTCCTATCATGGAACATCATACTTTCAGAAGAATGAAAATTGGAGGTAACCCAAAGGCTAATCCATAGTGAGTATAAGTAAGAAATATCATATAACCAACAATGAAAGAGATTGATGGGAATTATATCATTGAGGAAATTGAAGTTAGGTTGGTCATGAAGCAAGAGCCAGGAGTAACAAATGGGTATGGTAGAACTGCCCCAAATACTAAAAGGCTTACTCTAAAGTGTCCTATGCACTGAGTAGATCTTTTATGAAGATTTATAGAAGGAAACAGACAAGAATTTTAAAGGATGAGAAGTTATTAGTGGAATATGATCCTCTTTGCTGAAGGGAAGACATATAGATAAGATAAAAAAATCCTGAAATAGTTATATTTTAAGTACTTATTGCAGATAGGATCAATGGATATTTTAAAATTTAGATCTAAGAATTTTTAGTGATATCCATAATAAACATGTCATCATAGGATTACAGATATAGAATTGCAGTAGACCTCAGAGGCCAGATAGTCCACCTCCTTTGTTTTATATAGTTCATTTTATATATAAACTTGGGCCAAAAGAAGTGCCTTGCCCAAAAACAATAAGTAATAAATATCAGAATTAGGAATTGAATCTAGATCTTCTGCTGACAGTCATTGTTTCTACTGTACCATGTTGCCTCTCTTGTATTATAAATTTAAAAGTACCAAAGACTTCAAACTTTCAAATACTAGAGTGTTAGTATTTTATTTCTTGCTTTTTATCATATTTTGAGGGGGAAATAAAAAGCTTAAATGATGAGATTTTTGATGAAAGTACATTATTTGCACATTTTTCTCTCTCCCAGCAAGAATTTACTGTTAATTTATTATTTCACCCCATTATTCACCCTCCTACCCAACCATGAACTGTTAGTTAACCTATCCTACATGAAACTTTGATTCTCCACATATAACATGCCTTTGTGCCATTGTTCTCCAAATTGTTCTGTATGCCTAGATTATTTTCCTTCTTCATACATAAATTTTTGAATCCCTGTCAGCATTTATACCTCTGCTCAACTGCCTTTTCCTATAGACTCTTCATGATCATCTTAATTGATAGTGCATCTCTTCCACTTAATTGGTATTCACTTTGCATATATTCTGTCTTTAGTTTCCAATTATATAGTCTAAGGTCATTGAAGATAGGATTTTTCAATTTTGTATTTTATCCTCCATTATTAACATTGTGCCCAGAACCTAGTATGTGCTTAATAAATATATATGTGTATATATATTGAGTTGGATTGATTTAAAATTGATATTATAAGGTATTGAGGTCAATTTCACACACACACAAAAAAAAAACCAGAATGTTGAAATCCAGTTTTCTATAGGAGTGTTGGGTCAAAGATAGAGCTTAGAGAGGACTTAGATGTCATCTAGTCAACCATTTTATTTTAAAGATGAGCAACTGGGATCCTAGAGGATTTCATCAATTTGCCCAAAATCACATGAGTAGTAAGTGGCAGAACTGATGTTTGAATCCAAGTCCTCTAACTCTAAATTCATTCAAAGAGTTCAGCTGCCACACAGTCCTCCTCTCTTCTTAATTCCAATGGTGACATTCTCCTATTTAAAATGAGCCTGTCGGGACCTTCATTTTCATTATTGGTCACTGTTGACCAAAGGATCTATCCAATGAGCTGAAATGCTTCACATAATTCTACAAGAAACCATACAATCTGAGATCAGGATGGTTTTGTCTTTGTCTTTATGGTGTCAATAAGCCTATGAAGAATAAAAACTTGAGACAATAGAGGATGCTTGTTTGTCATATTTGCTGAATTGTTTCAAAATCATGAGGCCACAGTTATGGACTTGATCCCTATAATTCAAGTTAATTTGCACAGAAAGTTTTGTTCCATGATCACCAAAAAAAAAAAAAAACTTTAACTCTAACCCTGGCTACATATCTTCCCCCTTACAAAGAGAATGGAACAAGAGCATTCAGATGCATCATTCCAAAGATATTATTCTACAAATGTAATTGTTGAGTAGTTTTTGCCATGTCCAACTTTTGTAATCCCATTTGGGGTTTTCTTGGCAAAGAAACTAGAGTGGTTTTCCATTTCCTTCTCCACCTCATTTTACATATGAAGAACTGAGGTAAACAGGGTACGGTGACTTGCCCAGGGTCACAGAACTAGTAAGTGTCTGAGGCCTGATTAGAACTCAGAAAGATGAGTTTTTCTGACTCTAAGCCAGGCACTTGATCCACTCTATCCTAGGTATTCCCTTCAACTAGTCATAGAAAACAATTTAAAATAGGTGAGCTATTATAAGAGAAGGGGATATAAAACAAGGAGAATTTCTTTCCACAAATATTCCACAAAAATTCAGCCCCAAAGTGAGGATGTTAAATTCTCTGGCAGAATGGAAGGTCTTTGAGGGTAGGGATTGTTTTGCTTTGGTCTTTGCACCCCTGGAGTCTGGCATCATTCTTAACACATAGTAGATACTCAATACTTAACTTGTTGATGAACTACCACTTTGAAGATAACAAAGTAGCACTTGGATATCACATCTCATTCTATGATTGGCCCAGCTCTTTTGGCAGATGGGTTTTCCATGATTTATTTGATTCCTCTTATAAAACATAAGCCATTTGTGGCAATAAATTGTTGTTCACTGACACCCATCATCAACCTTTCTTTGATTCACTTATAATTTTGATTCTTTCAAGATCATAATATTCACAGCCAAGTAGCAGGGGTTATGCGAAGTGTTAACAAAATTTCTCACTTTAGGTAAATCCAAGATTACAGTAATGTAGAATGAGGAAAACTCCAGGCTTTGTCTGGAGCCTAGAATTATCTAAAATTTTCTACTTTCTATACACCCATTAAAATTATTGCTTTTCTCAATCTGGGACAGAAAGCAGTGGGTATACAGAACTCAGAATGTGAATAAAGAGGGTGGGGGAATATTTTGGACATAAAAACCTCAACTTTTATGTCTGAAAATCTCTACTTCCTTTAATAAATAGCTAGCTTAGATGTCATCTGAGTTCTTTTATCATACCTGAAATCCTTATTCTCTCCCTCCTGATATTATGGTGTAAAAACGTTGCATTTCCTTACTTTTGCATGTAAATATATGTGGGTATATATGTATATAAATGAATAGGTATATCAGTACATACATAGTAGTTCATATAAATATATAGTTATAGTATATGTATAGTAGTCCTAAAAAGAAAGTAAGTTCCTTGAGGGAAAGAACTGGTTTTATTAGCACAATCCCTTGCACATAGTAGTTACAAAATTATTTTTTGTTGAATTGAATCAAAATTAAGATACTACTAGGAGTTAACTGTCTTGACAGATGTTGAAGTCATGAGTTACTCACCATGCCTTGGAAAATAACATTTGGAGAAGTATTTGATTAAGAGCTTGTTTGGATATCCATTTGTTTCTTTCCACTTGCCCCATGTTTCTGTTGGCATGGGCTTCCTCGAAGTCATCATGGCACTTCACATTGATTTGTTTTTCTGAACCTGAGATATGGTTTCCACTTTCTGTGCAACTCATCACTCTTTCAAGGGGAGGGGATCTTGTGTGCCATTAAGTTCATTCAAAGAAAACATCTTTCTCCCTTGTAATTGGTGGTCATTTGGAAGGCAAAATAAATGTACACCAGGACAGCTCCCATTTTTCACAACAGATGTGAGAGTGGGAGAGATGGAGAGGAATTGCTGACATGTTTATTAGCAATGGGTAAACTAAAACTTTGGCACAGTATCCAGAAAATCTAGATCTCTATCCAGACATAAACCTCTGGAGTCTGAAGCACCCCCCACAAAAAAGTTGGACATCTTACAAGATTTCTGGTACTTCCTGTTTGACAAGAAGCACCCCTGAGAGCAACCTATCTCACATTGTTTTGGCAGCTTCACTCTCAGACTTGACCAGAGCCAAAAAGTGTAGAGGGGCATAGGAACAAAAAGAAATAGAAATAGAAATAAGAAGTTAACTAAACTTTGTTTGACCTCCATGGGATGAGGAAAGAAGTCTCAGCTGGCTGGGAGTCAAAGGTGCCTAGGTCATCTTCAGGCACCTCTGTTTTAGTAGCTCTGAACAAGCTTTCAGTTTATGAAAAGCATTGACCAATAGAGAAAGCATTCAATTAACTCTTTGATTAAGTCTTCAGAAAGAAAAAGGAATAAGTTGTGGTTAAAGCCCAGGTCAAATATTACTCCTACTCAATGAGAGATGAAATATATCAAAGCAGGTACCAATAATCCATTTTATTATTTCTAAACTTCTATTCTGAGTAGCAGCCTCAGTAGAATGAACCTTGATATTGACACACAAAAAAACAAACAGACACACACATGCACACACCCCTAGGGGAAAAAACTTCTATACATTTGGTAGTTCTTTTAAAGAGAATTTATTTAAAACATGGACAAAAGTCAGGATGAAAATAATGACTTTCAATCTATGTCATTTAGAGAGATCATTAGTACGAATCAATTCACATATCATCCAAAGCAAGTAGCGTTTATCTATTGAATGCCCCCAAAACTGTGGACATAAATAAAAATGTGGAACCAACTCCAAGGATTTTATTTTTTGCATGTATTAATTATTGACTTGAACACCTAACTTAAATTTTTTTAGATGTAGTTGGGTTAACAAGAGGTTTACAAATAGTTAAAGGATTAATGACAAGGTAGTACTGGTAGTCTCCATTCTGATCCTATTTAAGTGGAAAGATCTAAATTAAAAGGTCCCCATTCTCTCCCTTGTGGTTAAATGCATTTTATCCAGTGGGAGAAAGTGCTGAAGAATTTCCCAAGTTCTTTTTTATTTTTCAGAGAGTGGATAACCTATCCTTTGGCCCTACCTTCAATTGCCCAGAGCCATGAGGGCAAGCCTATGGCATGCATGCCAAAGATGGCATGCAGAGACCTCTCTGTGGGCACACAAGCTATTGCCAGCCAGAGCTGCTCCATTCCCTCTCTCCACTGCACCTCTCTGCCCCTCTGCCAAGCAGCCCAATGGAAGTGCTTACTCTCTCTCTTGAGCAGAATGCCCAGGCAACTCCCCTCTCCTGTCTGGGGTAAGGAGGGAGGATATTATTCTGGAAGGGATGGGTATGGCATGAAGTCTGGGGAGCAGAGACAGAATACGCAGTCTGGGGGCTGGGGCACAGCACACAGTCTTAGGCAAAGATGACATGCAGTGTCTAAAAGGTTCTAAAAGGTTCGCCATCATTGTCCTGGGGGATAGACTATTGTGGATTTACTCAATCAAAATAGCTCTAGACCCCAACTAAAGGAAAACTATTTATTTGAACTGGCTTCATTTCAGAGATTTCTAGTCTCATAAAATTTGGCAATAATAGGGTCACTCTCTCTAAAAGCAAATGAGTGCTTTTAGTTGTATACAGTGCTCATTTTTAGGATACAATCCATGAAAGCAATAAACAATATGGTAATGCATATTAATTCATTTAAAACTTGGCTACACTCTTGTTTCCTCTCAGACCCCAGTAGTCCCATAGCTCCAAAACCAGGACTTTTAAAGAGAGAACTAATAGTGTTTCTTAAGTTCTTCACTGCCTCATTGCTTTCATGAAAAGGCAAAAAAGTGAAGACAATGTGATACAGTTACCACTCAGTGTTCAGATCATAAATTTAGCGTTTAGCACAGCTGGTTAATGAAGACTAGCAAACTCTACAGGGACTCATGGTTTAGATGTAGGGATTTTGAATCCAGTGGACTAGGGACAAGAAAGGTAAACCTAAGGATGACATTTTTTCTTAATCTCAGCTATCCTGTCATTGGAAGGGATCTCCAATTGATACTTGTGTCAGTTATCCCTGAGGAAGAGAGTTGAGTAGACTCCATAGCTAAGCCCAATTAGGAGAAGCATTGCTATTCAACTGTCTCATCCTTCTGACTCATATATTTTCTATAGCATCCTTCCGCTGTATTCAAATTACTTCTTATGAAACATGCGTCTCTCTTGCTTCCCAATCAGCAATCAAAATTGGCTACTCCCACCTCTTCTCCTGACCCAATATTTACAGAGAAGAATGGTTTGAGAGGGATTGAAGAAGAGAAAGGTCATTACAAATAAGTACAAGTTTACTGAATTTTTAAAAGGTGAGATTGATTTCTAAAGTAAATTAGTAAAGTGATTATTTTCTAAATTAATTTCATTGCTTTTCATATCATGAGCCAGGATTTTCTCCTTGCTTAGATAGGTACCAGTTTAAAAATAGACTGGCCATGTTTTTCAATGCTCTGGTTTTTTGTTTGTTTCTTTACACATCCATATACATACTAGTTAGAAATAAATGATAGAGAGCAATATATATATATATATATATAATATTAATTTGTACAATAGAACCTCTTTTTACACAAACTGAGCACATGTAAATTCAAGTATAAACAATTGGCAAAAGAAAAAAAACAAAGGTAGAAAAATAATAAAATAATTTTTTGCATTGTTTGATGTCTGCACTATTTTCACAAGCAGGGTAGAATTTACCCAGCCATGCTCAGTCTTACTCTGAGAAGCATTAATGTAAGCCATTACATTGTTTTGCAGTAAACATTAGCTCACACGTGAGTCTTTATTGGGAGTTCCTCCGTGTAATAAGTCTTGTCCTCATCAGAGTAGTTCTTCTCTTTGCTTCATTAATGACATCCAGTTATTAATAATGGCCCCAAAGTACAAGAATAGTGATGCTGGTAGTTCTGATAAACCTAAGAAAAGTCATAAAGTATTAAGTATTTTCAAATAAAAGGAACGATTATTAAATAATGGGGTTTGCTATTATTATGCATGATTTTCAACTTATCCAAAAGTGAAATGAAGTCCTACTGTGTATCAAAAAATCCTTCATCTAATCTTCACATGGTACAGTTTCAAATCCTCCCACCATGCTCATTACCCATATTTCAAGACATATTTCATTTTGTCAGTCTCCTTTCTAAAATTCATATCCTAGAACTAGATACAATAATTTATCTGTGATCTGGCTAGTCAAAGTATAGCAAGACTATACCTATACCTTGCTATGGACTCTTTTCACTAAGGTTATTAACTTTTTCTTTATATAGTATGAAGTAATTTTAGTTGTTTTGTCTGCTAGATGATACTATTTAATAATATTGAGTTTGTAATCCACTGAAATCCCTAGGTCATTTTCACAAGAAATATTCTTCAACCAGGTCTTCTTTATCCTGTATTTTTACAATTGCCTTTTAAAAATGCATGTTATTAGCTGTAGATCTTGCTCTGAACCTGTTGGTCTTTTAGATCATGACTCTCATCATCTAGTTTTATAACATATTAACCAAATTACACTGTTATACAGGATAAAAATTGAATGTCCATTGATACTCATTGGAAAAGAAGGGCAAACAAAAATTTCATTAAATATGCCCAATATGTAAAAACTTTTCCTTCTAAGTAGTAGTTCTTAGATAAGACGTTTTGCCTGGATTATTGTCTTTAATAAGTGAGATTCTTATCTGCTACAAATATTAAGCCATCTATCTTTAACCATTTTTATTTTGTATGTAAAAAAAAAACAAAAAAAAAGGAAGAAGATCCTTTGGACTTATTGCTATTTCTGATTTATCAAGGCATCAGAAAAATGATCTTTCATCAAATTTCAGAAAATCCAGATTATTGGTACATAGCAAATCAAATAAGTATCTAAAGGAATGTTAGGCTCCAATAAAAATTTCAGAAATAATCATTAATGCCTGATTTTTTTCTGGGATGGGCCATTTGATTTTTTCTTTTCATTGACCACTATTTTTGGAAGGTGGTACAATGGGCCATTTAAAGCTTAATCTTGTTCATTTATGTCTTTACTAGATAGGTAGGCAATGAAAATTTAAGTATGGAAAATAATTTTGACTTGACTCTCATTCTCTACATTTCTCCCCTCCCATTTATGAACACACACACAAATACTCATGGATTATAATTTCCTGAGCAATTGATAGAAAAAGACATATAAATCTCTAAATAATAACCTGGAATAGACAGTGGAATCTATTTATTGAGCAGCTTAATCCTGTGTGATGTGAAGAAATGAAAGGAATTAAAAACATTACTAAATCTATACTCTAGCAGTCTGCCAGTGCCAGTGCCATGATTAATGTAGTAGGAATAAAATCTACTAAGGTCCTTGCTATGTAACTTTTACTCATTTTCCCCTCAAAGGAAATAAAAATATCCTTGAGACTTAACTGACCCAGAAATCCAAGGCTCAGAGCATTGATGAAGCTTCATTATCACTTAAACACAAAAATCTAACACAGGAGGTGGTAGACCACTTAAAAAATGATAAACTCCTGTGACAGGTATCCCAGAATGGCAAATGCAAAGGCAGGGGAGCCATGGCCAACTGAATAAATGTGACATCTTTGCCAAATATCTTTGCAGTGTTATTAATAAGTAACCCACACTTTAAAAATTTTAGTTAACAAAAATCTATTTTTTCTCATCCCTTTACCATGTTGGAAAAACAAAAACAAACAAAACTGTTGTAATAAATATGTGAAGTTAAGCAATACAAATTCCCTCATTTACCACATTCAAAAAATTTGTGCCTCAGTCTGCACCTTGAGTCCCTCATCCTTTGTCAGATGAGTAGTACACTTCATCATCAGTCTTCTGGAACTATGGCTGGTTATTGCATTGATCAGAGTTCTTAAGTCTTTCAAAGTCATTTGTCTTAGAATGTCATTGTTATTATGTAAATTGTTCTCCTCCAAATCTCCATTTGTTAAATATTTGATGGTCTTTGAGTATCTTATTTCATTCTAATCTCAAACCTAAATCACATGAGCTGATTTGAGGCAAATCTCACCCAGAATACCTGATGATTTCATCATTTCTTCTTTCTCTAGGAGGTTAAAGAAAAGAAGTAGAATGGAACTGGCAATACTAGACTTACTCTTAATTCCAAAATGTCTTCTAGAGAAATGGTACCCTTATATATACTTCTGGAATAGCTACCTCATGAAACAGAAGTAAAAAAATTCATACGCTGACATGCCTGGTTCCATATTTCTGTGATTTCTAGGAGCATCAACTTCCATTCTCACACTTCTCTCTTTGTTTTCCTCTCTCCACTCGACTTTCATCATTAATGCTTAGTCTTTATTGAATACTGCAGATTCTGCCATTACTCAATCAATAAGTTTTTAAAAATGCCTGCTATGTGCCAGGCTTATGAAAGCAAAATAATCCCTCTCCTCAAGAAGTTTACCTTCTACTATTGCATCCATTTTGGTTATTTATAGTTCTATGTGTTTGACCTATTATGCCAATAGGTCCTGTGTGCTAAATAAATAATTCACCCAGAATTGAGGGATTACATTTTCATTGTTGCCTATTCCATGAGTTTCACCTTTCCCACATATCTTGTGATTTCCAAAAAAGCTAAGAAGGTACAAAGAATTTGGAAATAAATAAAAATCACTTTTAGACCTGTTCCTGATTGAGCAAGAGGAAATCTTTGCAATGTTAATTTCATCTATTGGCTAGGATTTTGATTGTCAGTTTCTTGGAGTACTCAGTTGATTGTAGCAGACTTTTTGGAGGTACTCTGGTCAAATCGATAGACTAAACAGAGGGAGTGAGGAACTCCAACTTTTCTTTGTTCCACCACTGATTTGTTATATGACATAGAGATGCTTTTTAAAACCTTGTGCTTCACTCTACCATTATAAAATATGGAAGTTATCTCTGGTCCTATCTTGAAGAAACACCATAAAGTTTAAGTGAAAATGGTGGAGAAAAGAGAATGAAAGACTTAAGTGTCAAATTCTGCATTCAAAACCAACTTTTGATACTTAATAATTGTGTGACCATAGAAAGTTCATCTAATCATTCCAAATTTTAGCTTCCTCACCTGTTAAAATGAGGATTAAACTACTTAACATATCAATAACATGATTATATTAATAGTAATAATAATAATATAGTAGGGTTAGTTTAAGACCCATATAAGATACTGTTATAAATAAATAAAATATATACACTTGACCATCTGAATGTTAATAAGAAACATAAATTAAGATATAAATATAACAGTCTACTGTTACTGTTTCAGGGCAAGCAAATATCCTTTTGTTACCTTTTCTTAACTCTTCAATTTCTTGTATTTTCTATTTATCCTGGGTATGGAGCTCATTTTCATATATTTGTGTACATGTTGTCTACTTCATTAGGCTGTGAGCTACTTGAGAGGAGAGACTTTCTTATTCCCTCTTTTGAATCCTCAGCACTCACCCTAATGCCTGATACATAGTAGGTGCTTAATAAATACTTACTGATTGATATTTTTAAATGCCTAAAATAAAGTACATAGGGTGGCAATTATATTGAAGTATATTCGATCTAGTCCTGTCTGTCTATACACACATATATAAATATTTTGAAAATTCACAGACTTCAGGTTAACCTTGGGGTAATAGGGAAGGAGTGGCTGTTGAAAGGCTAAAGAGAAGGAGTCCTGAATAAAGGAGGGTAGATTTGAAAATTAGGTGGCCTTTGAGAGAGAAGTTTCTGTACAAAAGGGTTGAAAGCCAGATCACCTAGAATAGAGGAGAAGACAGAAAAGAAATTGAGGAATTGGGGTTTGACTAAAAGCTTTGGTTGGGAAGGGGAAGAATGATAGAAGACAGTTCTTGGAGATAGTAGAAGAGTTGAGAGGAGACTTCTGAGAAAGAGAGGGAAAAAAGAGAAAGAAAGGGTAACAATTCTGACAAGTTTTAAAGAAAGGAGGAGGGGAACTGAAGGCAAGAGTTCGGACACTCTCATGAACCACTGAGAAGAGTGAAGCCAAGTCATCTGCTGTAAATTGGGAAGTGGGAGGGGTTGTGGTTGGGAGCCTGAGGAGAGAGGAAAATATTTGGAACAGTTGCTGTGGGGAATGAGATATGGACTCAATAACAAAAAGTAAAAGGATTGGCAAGCTGTGGTGAAGAGCCAGCTGAGGTTATGCACTATAAATTTATGGAGAGTGAAATCAACTTAATGTTATAAAAATAATCGCAGCCTTTGACCCAATAATCCCATTTTTCAGATCACAACTCTACAATGCTATTAAAAAAGAAAACAAGACATTTCTGTTTAGAGACTTAGGACATTATGATTTGTATTTGTAAAAAAAAAAAAAAAGGAGATGGCTGACCAAACTGTGGACCATCAAATTAATAGTATCCTTTATTTTTTTGACCAGACTATGATTTTTTCAGCAGAGAACTCCCAGTGAAGAACATTCTCTCTACAAATACAGGTTGGTTCATGTTTTGAAATTTTTGCTATCTAAGAAAGTTATATGGGCACGCTCTGAGGTTCTGTAACTCACCCAAGTTCACACAGCCAGTATATGTTAGAGGCAGCATTGGAACCTAGGTCTCCTTGACTATTCATTATACCAAGTTACTTATGTATGGAATACTATAATGTAACTAATATCTGAAATTTGTATAGTGCTTTGAAGTTTGTAAATGACTTTGAACACATCTATAAGAATTGGACACTACAGACATAACATGTACATTATATATAATATGTATATATAATATATAATATTTATTACATATGTATAAATTGTGGTTCCAAGGGAAAGGTGACTTTATATATATATGTATGTATATTAGTATGTATGTATAAATATGTATATATAATATAATAATATATAATAATATAAAATATTTATACATAATAATATATAAAATAAATATGTATATAATATATTTAAATACACATATTTCTACACACACATTAAAAACTCACTTTCCCCTTAGATTTTCAAGTGGTGGAACATGGAGGATTAACAGTTGTATTATGCTGTTATTAAAAATTTGGCTTTTGGAAATATGGGTCTAATATTAATATTTGTCTGAAATTGGAATCATAGTCTCAGAACAGGAATAGATCTTAGAGATCATATAATCCAAGCCTTCTTTGTATAATAGGGGAAACTAAGAACAAGAGAAGGTATATGATTTGTTTGCTAGAGGCCCAAAGTTCTCCTCTCACTCAGTCCACAACAGTTCTTTATTATTTTATCCTTCACCCATCAACTCTGGAGATTTTGTTGTTGTTGTTAATTTATAGCTAAAGAAGCTACTTGCTCTCTGGTTCACAAAAGAATATCATGTTTTGCCTCCATTCATTTTTTTTGGAGACAGTTTGATTTTTAATAAACTTTATCATGTTATCTAAAAAAATAATATTTTGATCTTTTTATTTGAATATTAATCTCACAAATATGAATCTGTTTCCTTAATTTAATGAGATTATTAGGATTTTTGGTAATTGTTTACATAAGAATTTTTAAAAATAGGCATCCTTGCCTTGTCAGATGCCTGGAATGCATCGAATGTTTCTCCTCCAACACATAATTGGTTCACTTTTGATTTAAGGTAATTACTTTTTTATTATGCAGAATCAATTAAGCAACAGCACTTCTACACATTGAGTTCCAGTGACTCCTTACTACTTTTAGTATTAAACATGAATTTTCTCTTCCATTTAAAACTTATCATATCCCAGCCACTTCCTACTTTTCCAGTATTCTTCCTCCCCTTCATGCACCAGGCTACTTACAGTTCCACCCCTTTCCTCTTCATGTATTTGCACTAGCTTTCCCCCATTCCTGAAAGTTCAAAAGAAGAGATGTCCTCTTACCTCCATATCTTTGTTTCCCAGGGCTCTTTCAAGATTTAGTCCAAATCCAGACTTCCATAGAAATGCTTTTCTTTTCCCACAAGTTACTAATGCTGTCCCCTCTCAGAGGGTCTTATATCTACTTTGGCATTCTCAGGTATTTATATATAATCTCTCCAAGACTGTCATTTTGCCTTTTGTTGTACCCCAGTACTTATTATAGTGCCTGACACATAGTAGGCATTTAAAATCATTTTCTACCAAGTCCTTATCTGAGCTTCAAAGAGATGATTCACCATGTGAACAGATGCCATTTGTCAACAGATGCCATTTTCCATTATAAGGGTCTACTATATTACTGATATGGTTATAATAGTTGAAAATCTCTGAACTTACCCAGGAAATGTGACTTTGCTGGACCAGTTAGAAGGATGGTCCTATTTTAGCCTGGAAGATAGAGAAAAATGTGGTTTCTTTTGCAAACTTTGCATTTGTTAATAATAGGGGCTGAAATGGGAGAAAACAACTGGGTCAGGGCAATGGAAATGATCTCCAGAAACTCAACCCACCCCTTATTTATACTCAGGCATTTGTTTCAATATTCATGTAAAATCTGTTCTATAATCCAAGATTCTGTACTATATACAAATTTGCATTTTTATCCTAGCTATATAAATAATATTGCAATATCTTTGATTCTACATTGAAACAGTTTCTGTTGTGTTCCTCATGCAAAACATATTTCTTTTTGTACAAATAGATTTTTCACAATTTCTCATCTATGTTTGAGACATTCAGCAAGAAGAAATGTATTTGGGAGAATTCTAAGCAAATGGCTTAATGGTTTGCTATGAATTAGAGTTATAAATTCATAATAATAGTTTTATCTTTCTTAGTCTCAGTTTCTTCATCCTTAAAATAGGATAATAGCATCTGTTTACAGGATTGTTAGTACAAATCAGATAAATGATACATAAAACACTTTATAAACCTTATATAATTGCTAGCTATAATTATTATTTATTATTATAACTTTTGATTAATATCAGTTTCATTATTATTATTAAAGAGATGCTAAAATTATGTTTCTTCTACAAAGAACTGGAAAGATGATCCAGAAATCTGATCAGTTGCTAATCCCTATCAAGGCACTGAATAATCAATCTCCCCTGCTACCTGTATTTGATTTTTCAAGCAGACCCATCTATGGATAAGTTCTCGGTACAATGTATGGGGGTGAGGTAGAGGGAGCTAGTAGGTAGGGCTTGCAGTAGTTTAGCTGCTTGGTTCCCTTGGTATTTTTTCTATGTGGCCATTGCTAACTTTGGAGAAGCAGACAGGTATAAGTCATCTCGATGTTTCTTCCTCAAGGTTACCAATGTGCCCTGTATATAGTAACAAAGCAGTCAACTGGTGACACCAAAGAGGTAATCTGAGCAATAACGATAAACCATGCAAACAGCCTTAGAATGCTGTTCCTAATCTGAGATCAGGGATTCTTAACCTTTTTATCTCAAGGATTACTTTGTTGAAGTCTATGGACTTCTCAGAGTAATATTTTGAAATACATAAAATAAAATAGGACTACCAAAGTAAACCAATTATATAGAAATATGGTTATCCAAATATTTTTAAAAGTAAATTCATGGGTGGGGGGGAAGAATCAATATGGCAGATTAGAGGAAGTGAAAGCTAAAATTCTCTGATAATCCTTCCAAAACAATCTTTAAAAAGCACCTCAAAATGACAGGAGTCAAAAATCAACAACAATATAGGAATGAGGGGACTCTCCTGCTGCACACAATTTGAAAGGTAGGCAGAATGAGTCGATTTTTACATGATAAGGGGGAACTGGAGGAACTGGAAGAATAACTGCACACAGAGGAGTGCCAACTGACCAACCCCAACCTACTGTGCTGGGTTACAAGCCTAGACATGGGCTAACTTTGGGATCCCAGGGGCCCCTGCCTACACCAACAACAGAGCACCCCATAATCCACGGTTTCCCCCTTGAAACCCTAAGCCCTGGCACCAGCCTGCAGTGAGGCCCAAAAATCTGTGGCAGTTGGCCCTTTTAAGACAGCACTGTAATATAGCTCAACCTCATGGCAAAATAGCTCAAAGTATTAAGTCCTGCAAACCATAAACAGAGGAGACAGAATAATAAGCTTTCAGAACTCTCAGTCCAGAGGGGGCGGGGGGGAAGGGCCAGGAAAGTGAACAAAGAGCAAAAGAAACACCTAAACATAGAAAATTTCTATGGAGACAAATAGCAAGGAACAGAGTCACTATCAGATGGTGAGATCCATGCAACCACATGCAAAGCTTCAAAAAAAAGGGGGGAGGGATTGGCCTCAGGTGCTGGAAGAATTCAAAAAAGAAACAAAAAATCAAATAAGACAGGTGGAAGAAAAATGAGAAAAAGCAATGAAAGTAAAACAAAAAGAAAATTACAACTTAAAAAGCAAAATTGGTCAAGTGGGAAAAAAGGTACAAAAATCCAAAGAAGAAAAGAATTTCACAAAAAGTAGAATGGAACAAAAGGAAAAGGAGAATCAAAACGTCATGAAAGAAATTCATTCTTTAAAAATCAGAATTGTGCAAATAGAAGTTCATGACTTCACAAGACATTAAGAAACAATAAAACAAAATCAAAAGGATACAAAATATCTCATTAAAAAAACTGACCTGGAAAATAGATCCAGGAGAGGAAATTTAAGAATTATTGGACTACCTCAAAGTCATGATGGAAAAAAGCCTAGACATTATATTATATGAAATGATCAAAGAAAATTGCCCTGATATTCTTGAACAAAGGGGTAAAATAGAAATTGAATAAAATAGATCCCAGGAATGTTATAGTCAAGTTCAAGAGCTTCCAGGGCAAGGAAAAAATACTGTAAGTAGCCAGAAAAATAATTTAATATCATGGATCCCTGGTAAGGGTTACATAGGATATGGCAATATTCTATACTGAAGGATCAGATGGCTTGGAATATGGTATTCCAGAAGGTAAGGGAATAGGGTTTACAACCAAAAATCACATATCCACCATAACTGGCTATATTTTTTCAAGGAAAAATAGGGTAATTTAACAAAATAGAAGATTTCCAAGCATTCCTGAAGAAAAGAACAGACTTGAACAGAAAATTTGATGTCCAAATACAAAATTCAAGAGAAGCATAAAAAAGAGAAATAAGAAAGAAAAAAGTTCAAGGGCCTCGATAAGGTCAAATTGTTTATATTCTCATATGAAAAGATGTTATTTGTTACTCTTAAAATTTTTATCATCACAGTAGTTAGAAGAAGTATAGGTACTCAGAGGGTGAGCATATGCAAAAACCCCACTAGGGTTAAAAAAGAAAATTGCACTAAAAGAAATGGAAAGAGAGAAGTAAAATGGAGCAAATTATATCACATATAGAGGTATGGGGAAGCTATTACAGTGGAGGGGAGGATGAGGGTGATGACAAGTAATAAATAAAACTTACTCTCATTGGAATTGGCTCAAAGAGGTAAGAAGAGCCAGATTTATTGAGGTATAGAATCCTAATTTACCCCATAGAGAAGTAGAAGAGGAATAATAAAAGTGGTGATGGGAAGAGGAGTAATATAAAGGAAGGAAAAGTCAGGGGGATGATTAAAAGACCTATAGAGAAATAGGAGAGGAATAAGAAGGGTAGTGGTAGAAAGGGAAGTAATATAAGGGAGGGAGAATAGGGGAAGTGATTTAAAACAATACATTGCTGTGGAGGGAAAGAATGAAAGTAGAAAAGGAAGAATTAAAAGAGGAAAACAAGATGGAGGGGAATACATAGATGGTAATCATAACTGTGAATGGGATGAACTTACTCACAAAATGGAAGCAGATAGCAGAGTGGATTAAAAACCAAAATCCTACCATACATTGTTTACAAGAAACACATTTGGGGCAGGTAGACACACACAGAATTAAGGGAAGGGGCTGTAGCAGAACCTATTGAGCTTCAACTGAGATAAAAAAAAAAGGAGAAATAGCTATCATACTCTCAGACAAAGCTGAAGCAAAAATAAATCCAGTTAAAAGAGATAACGAAGGTAATACATCTTGATAAAAAGCAGTATAGACAATGAAGAAATGTCAGTACTGAACATATAAGCCCCAAATGGAATAGCATATAGATTTTTTTAAAAAACCCTTACCTTCCATCTTGGAGCCAATACTGTGTATTGCTTCCAAGGCAGAAGAGTGGTAAGGTGTTAAGTGACTTGCCCAGTGTCACAGAGCTGGGAAGTGTCTGAGGCCAGATTTGAACATAGGACCTCCCATCTCTAGGCCTGACTCTTAATCCACTGAGCCACCCCGCTGCCCCCCATATAGATTTTTAAAGGAGAAACTAAAGGAGCTTAAAGAGGAAATAAACAGTAAAACTATACTAGTGAGGGACCTCAAACTTCCCCTATCACAACTAGATAAATCTAGGCAAAAATAGATAAGAAAGAAGTAAAGGAAATGAATGAAATTTTAGAAAAGTTAAATTTAATAGATATTTGGAGAAGGTTGAATAGGGATAAAAATAAATATATCTTCTTTTTAGTAGCACATGGTAAATATGCAAAGATTTATCATGTTGTGGGGCATAAAAACCTCACAACTAAGTGCAGAAAAGCCAAAATATTAAATGAAGCATTTTCAGATCATAATGCAATAAAAATTATAATCAATAAGGGTTCGTGGAAAAGCAAATTAAAAAGTGATTGGAAACTAAATTATCTAATTCTTTAAAACAGATGGGTAAAAGAACAAATCATAAAACAATCATTGATTTCATTGAAGAGAATAATAATGAGACAACATATCAAAATGTATGGGTTACAGTCAAGGCAGTATGCAGGGGAAAATTTATATCCTTAAATGTTTATAATCAATATCAGAGAGAAAAAGCATATCAATGAATTGGAAATGCAACTAAAATAAACTAGAAAAAGAACAAATTAAAAGTCCCCAGTTAAAGCCTAAATTGGAAATCTTAGAAATCAAAGGAGAAATTAATAAAATTAAATGTAAAAGAATTAATTACCTAATAAATAAGATTAGGAGATGATTCTATAGGGGGGGAACAAACAAAAAAGAGTATTGGTTAATTTGATTTTTAAAAAGGAAAGAATGGAATCAAATTACCAAAATCAAAAATAGAAAGGGTGATTTCACTTCCAACGAAGATGAAATTATTTTTTTTAAACCCTTACATTCCATCTTGGAGTCAATACTGTATATTAGCTCCAAGGCAGAAGAGTGGTAAGAGCTAGGCAATAGGGGTCAAGTGACTTGCCCAGGGTCACACAGCTAGGAAGTATCTGAGGCCAGATTTGAACCTAGGACCTCCCGTCTCTAGGCCTAGTCCTCAATCCACTGAACTACCCAGCTGCCCCCAATGAAGATGAAATGAAAGCAATCACCATGAGCTATTTTGCCCAATCACATGTCAATACATTTGATAATCTAGGTGAAATAGATAAATATTTACAAAAATATGTATTGCTTAGATTAACAAAAGAAGAAATAAAATACTTAAATAATCCCATCTCAGAAAAAGAAATTGAACAGACCATCAATGAACTCTGTAAGAAAAAAATCCCCAGGGCCAGATGGATTCACAAATGAATTCTATCAAACATTTAAAGAACAATTAATCCCAATAGTATACAAACTATTTGGCAAAGTAAGCAAAGAATGAGTCCTACCTAATTCTTTTTATGACACAAATATGTTGCTGATACCTAAGTCAGAAAAACTATAAATAGAGCAGACCAATTTCATGAATGAACATTGATGAAAAAATCTTAAATAAAATAATATCAAGGAGACCTTAGCAATATATCACAAGGATTATTCACTTTGACCAGGTGGGATTTATACCAGGAATACAAGGCTGGTTAAATATTGGGAAAATTATCAGCATAATTGACCAATAATCAAACTACAGAAATTCCATGATTATCTGAGTAGAAACAAACCTTTGAAAATACAATACCCCATTCTGGTTAAAAAAGACCAGAAAGCATAGGAATAAAAGGGCCTTTCCTTAAAATAAAAAATACTTTTAATTTAAAACCATTAGTGAGTGTCATCAGCACTGGGGATATTAGAAGCCTTCTCAATAAGATTATGAGTGAAGCAAGGATGCCTATTATCATCACTATTATTTCATATTGTACTAGAAATGCTAGCTTTAGCAATTAGAGAAGAAAAAGAAATTGAAGGAATTAAAGTATTCAATAAGGAAACTAAACTATCATTCTTTGCATATGATATGATGATATACTTAGAGAATCCTAGAAAATAAATTTAAAAACTAGTTGAAATAATTAATAACCTTAGCAAAGTCACAGGATTTAAAATAAACCCACATAAAACATCAGGCTTTTATAAAGCTCAGCAGCAAGAATTAGAAAGAGAAACTTCATGTAAAATCACTCTATACAGTATAAAATACTTGAAAATCTCTATTTGCCAGTACAAATACAGGAATTATATGAACACAATTACAAAACACTTTTCATACAAATAGAGAGGGAGATAATTTGGATCATATAACTTCAGAAAACTTATGTAAATTTGTTATTAAAAATAATAAAAACTTCTCAAAGTAAATTCATGGATTCTAGGTCAGGAACCCTGGTCTTTGAAGGAGTTAGCCAATCAATAAATTAATAATCAACAAACATTTGTTAAATCTCTCTGTGTGCAAAGCAGGGCAATGAGGTGATATGTGTAAATAGAATACTAAATCTGGAGTCAGAAGACTCATCTTCTTGAGTTCAATTCTGGCTTCAGATATTTACTAGCTTTGTGAGCCTGAACAAGTCACTTAACCTTGTTTGACTTAGTTTCCTAATCTGAAATAAGAGCTGGGGAAAGATTCGGCAAACCACTCCAGTATCTTTGCCAAGAAAACCCTAAATCAGGTCACAAAAAGTCTGAAATGATTGTACAACAAAATGTTCAAAGCACTATGTTAGGTGCTGATGATACAAAGGAAAAAGGAAACAGTCCAAATTCATGAGGAATTTGTGTTTCTTTGAGGAGTAATTATATATTCAAAGATAAGTATAAGATATGTACAAAATAAAAACCCTACTACATCTATTATTATTACTATTATAGGGGAGGGAGGAGGAACAGCACCAATCATCTTGAGTATGTCTTTAAAGGCACCCTATAGTTCCTTAGAAGTAGAGGGGTTAATAGAGAATTCAGGCATAAGCACAGCCTATGCAGAAGTGCAATGACAATAGATAGCTCCCTATTCTGAAGGAGCTCACATTTTAAATAGGAATATGACCTATTGAAGATAGTTCAGCTGAAAAGGAAGGGTTCATTAGTGGGTTGGATGGCAAGCTCCAGGGATCCTCAGAGGGCATCATTATATTAGATGGAAGTACCTGGAGGTGGAGAGGGATTAGAAACATGGCATGTGATTAAGTCTTCAAGTGTTCGATTATTCAGAGAGAAATATGGTTCTCTTTAAAATGTACACTACCTAGAATTCTACATCAGAGAGCTCTCCTTCCAAGTTGATGTCCTGACTACATGACTGAAAACTCACTTTGGAGGATGGAGGGGAAGAAAATACAATGATAGCATTTAGTTTTCTATTGGGCTCTCACTGGGATAATATGTTTACTGGAAAATAATTCTCCTCTGATATGATGTTTCACATGTCTCTCCATACCTTGATGGCTCTCCCACCAAAGATATTGTATCGTAATGTGAATTTGGTGAAAAATGTCATGGACTTTTAATCAATCAGAAAGAATGGGCTGGGGGATAGAAAAATGTTATTAATAGTCAGTTTTGCTCATGAGATTTCATTGTAGGGTCATATTTCTCATTTTAAAAAGTCTGTAAATGCCCTTCTCTTTGAATAGTATATTTATATGCCCGTCTACATTGAATGCACTCATAACAAAGAATCAACAGCTGGGCAAAAAAACAAAAAACTGCTGACAAAACTTTTGTCTAACAGTGTGAGCAACACTGATGTCAGGTAAATTGATTTTGATAGCTGGTTTTTCTTAAGTCTGTAAGGCATTCCTGTTTTCCAACATGGAGACAAATTTTGTTAGGAAAGGATTGAATTGGCCAAGAAGTTCCCCCTAGGTTGAAACACCTGAAGTCTTTTCATAATGAAAATCTGGATCCAACATAAGTGTTGCTGACCAGCCAAAGAACATGGTGATGTACCTCATGTATTTCCTCCAGGTTGGTGTTATTGTCTCATCACCAAACATAGGCGCAGCTCACAGTGTGTTTAGGCATAAAGGATCTCTCCACAGGTTTAGCCAGATACAGTTCCAGCCAGCACAGAAGATAAACCAGCATGGTTTTCATTAGCTAACAAGGCTCAGCTCAATGGAGTCAAACCACAGTAATAATATGGGATTTTCCAATTAGAACTTGTTTTCATTATTAATGAGTGAAGATTGTCTTGAATAAAAAGACTTGCTACTTTCCCTGTCCTCCACCCCCACATTGTGGTTGTTTATATTTTCACCATTAATCTACCAACCAACAGATTTTTGAGGGCTTACTGAGTACTTAGCATGGATACACATGGCTAAAATAACCAGATGAAGATTGATAGATTCAAATAGTAGTTTAATTACAAGGGAGATTTCCTTTAAATTCTTTTCTCAGTTTTACTTACTGAAGCAACTAGGTATCCAGTGGATAATGTGTTGGGCCTGGAGTCAGGAAGAACTGAGTTCAAATCCAGCCTCCAACACTTTTTAGATAGATGAACTGAGCAAGTCACTTAACTTTTGTCTCTCCTGGTTTTCTCAACTGTTAAATGTAACTATAGGGAATACCTCTTAGGGTTGTTGTGAGCATCAAATTAGAAAATATTTGTAAAGCACTGAAGCACAGTGCCTGAGATATAATAGGTGCTTAATTAATGCTTATCTTTTGTTTTTGTTTTTGAAACTTTTACTTTCTCTCTTAATATCAGTTCTAAGACAGGAGGGCTAAGAGGACTGGACAATTGTGGTTAAGTGACTTGTCCAGAATCACACAGCTAGGAAGCATCTAGAGTCCAGATTTAAACCCAGGTCCTCCTGACTCTAGACTTACTTCTCCTTCTGTTGTGCTACCTAACTGCACCTAATGCTTGTTTCCCCTCCTTTGTTTTAGTCCGTTAACAAATCTACACATAAGTTTTCCAAAGTTACATGATTCATGTTGTCTCCCTTCTTCTTCCCTCCCACCTCCTGTAGTTGACAAGCAATTCCCCTGAGTTTTACATATATTATCACTCAAAACCTATTTCCATATTATTCATTTTTGTTAGAGAAATATTTTAAAACCAAAACCCCAAATAATATGCCTGAATAGTAGTAGTGTAGTCTCTCGGTAACCAAGGATGACGATTGTCTTTGTGTGTTTTCATCTATGGTGTATAGATGAGTGTGCACAAAGACACTTGTGCCTGAAGGAGATTTAAGTAGAAAAGTCAATGCACAGAGACAGTCCCACTCTCTCGGCGTTGGAAGCTGGGTCCATTGGCACGAAAAATTGTTACACCTGGAGACTTCCTCAGCTGCATTGGATGGCCGTGTTTTCTTTTGTGCTCCAACACACCCTAAGCACTCTACAGTGCCTTGCTGTGTCACCATCTCAGCCGTTGAACCTTTTTATTGGTTTCTTCCATCTGTTCGGCTGAAGCAGTCTTCACATGCTGGGTGAGCAAAGCCCTGGTTCACCAGGGGTCTATGACCTGATGGCTACCCTCACAAGGTTTAGCTGGCCTGTCGAAGCCATTACCTGGGGTGTGGCCACTGCCGCATGCTAGCAGCTACTAGGATCCACAAGTGAGAGCTGGGTGTCAGGTGGGGGTCCGAGGCTGGAGAGCTGCCCTAAGAGGGCACAACAATCCCTCCATACCAAAGATATTACCCCTCCCTGAACACCCCATACACCTTAGTAAATATTCATTAATTATTTGCTTCTCTAGTAGATTTGTAATCTAATTATTACAATTTTAAAAGAATACAATAAGCTCTGATTTATGTATTTAAAGGGAAAAATCAGAGAATGACAACTAATATTTGAAAGTTTCACCAATTCTTTATTTCTTTACAAAACAGGTGATATCTAAATATTGAAGTGACTAATGCTAACTTTTTAAATAATTTTAAAATTATTAGTTTTACTCTTAAAATTATGTGACAATTTTTTATTATAATCTCAAAGTTTTGGGGTGTATGGGGTGCTCAGGGAGGAGTAATATCTTTGTTATGGAGGGCTTGTTGTACCCTCCTAGGGCAGCTCTCCAGCCTCTGACCCTCACCTGACACCCAGCTCTCACTTGTGGCTCCTAGTAGCTGCTAGCATGCGGCAGCGGCCACACCCCGGGCAACAGCTTCGACAGGCCGGCTAAACCTTGTGAGGGTAGCCATCCGGTCGTCGACCCCTGGTGAACCAGGGCTTTGCTCACCCAGCATGTGAAGACTGTTTCGGCAGAACAGGCAGAAGAAACCAACAAGAAGGTTCAATGGCCGAGAGGGCGACGCAGCAAAGTACTGTGGAGTGCTTAGGGCATGTTGGAGCACAAAAGACAACACGGCCATCCATTGCAGCTGAGGAAGTCTCCAGGTGTAACGACTTTTCGTGCCACTGGACCCAGGCTTCCAATGCTGAGAGAGTGGGACTGTCTCTGTGCATCGACTTTTCTACTTAAATCTTCATGCACAAGTGTCTTTGTGCACAAAAACACACAAAGACAATCATCATCCTCGGTTACCGAGAGATTACTCCCAATCTCAAAGTTTTACCTATTTCTGTAATTTTTTTCCCCCAATGGCACTGGAATTTATCATAGGAACAAGAGAGGAATGTTATTTCACGGTTGTAGAGGGGGAGAAGCCATTACTCTCAAAATTGAAAGGGAGAGAGAGAAAATAAAAAGAATTCAGTTCTATCCAAGGCAGGATCAATCCCATAAAAAGATAGAACAAGAAATCATTATATATAAATTTAACTAAATTCAACAGATATTTATTAAGTATTATTAGCCTGAATAAATTAGTGATAAATCATGTTTTCATTTGCATTTCTACTCCCACAATTCTTTCTCCAGATGTGGATAGCATTCTTTGCATAAGTCTCTCAGAATTGTCCTGGATCATTGCATTGCTGTTAGTAGCAAGTCTATCACTTTTGATCATCCCACAATGTTTTCAGTTACTGGATACAATGTTCTCCTGATTCTGCTTATTTCATTCTGCATCAGTTCATGTAGGTCTCTCTAGTACCTTCTGAAATTATCTTGTTCATCATTCCTTATAGCACAAAAGTATTCCATCACTACCATAAACCACAATTTGTCCCGCCATTCCCCAATTGAGGGACATCCCCTCAGTTTCCATTTTTTGCCACTGCAAAAAGCATAGCTATAAATATTTTTGTACAAACAGGTCCATCCCCATTATCTCTTTGGGATATAAACCTAGTAGTGGTATTGCTGCCTAATGCTTGTTTTTCGGTGCCTTTTATTTTAATGTCACATTTATTTCTTAATATATCTTCCCTTGCTTCCCTACCTAGTGAGCTGTCTCTTGTAACAGTTGTTTTTTAATATGAGGTTAAAAAAAAACAATTTGGCAAAATTAGTACATTACCTGGTCTGAGTGTATGCAATATTAGAGACATTTTCCCAACTCCTCTCTAGGGTCAGGCTTGGTTACTGCAATCATACAGCACTCAGTTTTATAGGGGTTTTTTTTGTTGTTGTTTTTTCTATTTGTTGAAGTCTGTATATATTAATTTCCTGGATTTATTTACTTCTTCCTGCATCGATTCATGTAAGCCTAGTGAAGAATCTCTTTATGATGAGAATTATCAAGTATTAGAAGGGGCTAAGAACAAAAGTTGTAGAATCTCCTTCTCTGGAGATTGTTTCAAAGGACCCTATTTTTTAAGCAACAGAAGTCTGGGATGGCGTAATTGTTATAGTCACACCTAACCATGGAGAAATGGACTGAGATTTCTCAATATCCCTCCTCATCCCCAAATTCTGACATTTTCTCTACATAACCCAGAGCTTTTCCTGTCAAATTACTGCCTTTGATATTCTCCACAGTCCTAGTTGATTTGACAAAAGTAGCAAGTAAATAAATAGGGCAATTTTTTAAAGTGAGTACTAAAAATCTGACATGCCATCTGTAAGCAGATATGGTGGTGCCATCTGCAAATAATTAGAAAACATGACCATCAGAAACATTGTGTTGATTTCAAGATCAGTTAGATAATAGCAACAACTCTATTTGGCTTTCTACCACCAG